>NC_087207.1:1423202-1455734 GCF_015104395.2 Macrobrachium nipponense | reverse complement strand
TAACCACACTTCTTACGGTTTCCTTCTCAAGAATTATAATTATCAATGAATTAACTTCAATAAAAGCAATGCTCATTTTCAGATTTTACCCTGATTAGACCAAGACTAGCAAGATTTACAAAGCAAATTTCGAACACTGAAAGTAAAAGTATGCCAGTGGATATTCTTTCCCAGATGATAGATTTGCTTATGAAAAGCACATGAAAATAAGGGTTTTATGATGAACAAATTAACACAGAATTTACATGCTGAACAATCCATGAAATGGAGAACGCGTCAGAATGGACGATTCTTAACTGACTTCACCTAGGTATCAAAATGCCAAAGCCGCTTGATGTTACCTGCCACCTTATTGTTTTGTTTGTTTGTTTGTTTGTTTCTTGGTGTTTTTTACGTTGCTGGAACCAGTGGTTATTCAGCAAACGGACCAACGGCTTTACGTGACTTCCGAGCCACGTCGTGAATGAACTTCATCTTGCCACCTTATTGTTGGAGATTTAATGTCAGAGGTGTTTCTGCGAGAAAATACCGAAACCAGCGGTACAAAAGATCAGCGAACTATTACAGACTTAAGACAATATCAGATGAACTCATGAACTATATCTGACCTCTCGAACTGAAATCCTTAAGGGGCCACTCAGTCTAATAATACTGTCTACTTCATTGCCAAATTCTTCTCATTCCCATCTTATGTAACTTGCTCGTCAAGGTCAAGGAAAATGATTGTCAGGTTGGCATTTTTGGCTCTTTAAAAGAGAGTGCAACGCTCCTTTAACGAACGGTAAGAGGTCTGTATTGCATTCTATCTTGATATTAGACGACCATGGTACTTTTTTTTGCATCAATCAATCAATCTTGATATTAAAAGAACTCCTCCGAGTACATAAGGCTTACATCCGCATCAACTTCAAAAGAATAAGAAACTTCCAGAGGACATGTAATGAAGAGTTATAACTACCGTAGATAATGGAACACCAAGGAAACAGTGACTATTATTGGCAATGGAAGATATTATGTAGCCAAAGGACAAGCGCTGGGACCTATGAACTCATTCAGCATTGAAAAGGATACTGAGAGTAGAGGTCTGAAATGTGACAGAAGAGGGTTGAAAGGAGATGAAAGAAACAGATAATGAACAGAAGTCCAGTAAAAAGGAATGGAAGGGGTTGCAGCTAAAGGCCTGTCCACACGAGCGGGCCTGATCGGCGTGCTCCAGCGTTGACGGGGTAATTCTGAATGTTGTCCAACACGGGTGAGGCGATGGAGAGGTGGGCGTGCCTGACGATGCCAGTAGTGTGTTCAGTGCGGTACGATAAACATGGTGCCTACCGCAAAGAAGAAGATATTGTGTAACATGAAATTCCTTTTGTGTGATGAAAAAGAAGAGAATATGGTGCAAAGAAGGGCTCGTAAAAGAAATGTATATGGTTAACGTACGTCTGCCAGGGTCGAAGCTCAAGCCATCGGGCACCACACCATGGTGATTTTGCTACAAAACCCATCGGGCAATTGACGGTTTACCCGTCAAGTGTGCCCGTTAGAGGGGAGGTCCGCAGATCAGGCCCGTCGTGTGACAGGCCATAAAGTACGCTGCAAAGAAACTTAAGTAATCCTTACAGTGACACCGAGTAAAGTGCACTGCAATCACTCCACCCCTTTACGGGGACTAAACAAAGGGGCTATAATGGGGCTCGCAGAAACAACTTGTTTTTTTGGCAGCAGAAATTAAGATATAAAACTTTTTACAAACTACTGCCAACAGTAGGACAACCACCATCATTGAAAAATGGAACTTAATACAAAGTTCATAGAAAAAAATAATTCCAAGGGTACGTATGACCAAACAAGACCATAAAAAAGACATACAACATCCATTATTGAGAATAAGGAACTAGTACTAATAACAACCAAACCAGTCGTCCTATCTCACACTTCAAACACTCCTTTCACTTCGTTCATTAATGCGAGTAAAACATACGGATGTGCAAGGGATACCATATTATAAACCTAATCAACACACATTGTTGTGGGTTCCATGTTGCAGTACCAGAATCAGTGGACTAAGATTTAGGAGCTAGGTCGTCAGACACCCAACAATTTTGTTTCAAGAAAATGCTATGTGTAACATGTAAGATGTGTGCTATAAATATTCATACATTTTATGATACTGGAAATTATTTCTTGGTTCCAGCCATTAACATGTTCATGGAGAAATTTGATCTAATTAAAGATTCTGAAGAGCAAGCTTATTTGATCTCGCTTATAAACATTTGAGAGTATAATAGTCCTTTACGAGTATTGCCAAGATCATCAAGGTACTTTAATTTATGACTGATGCTCAGAATTTATAAAGCGCACGTACTCAGTTTTGTGTACACGACGCACGTATTGCTTAATTTCCTTCAGAACCCACCTTTCTGCTTTTCTCTTTCGTATCTATACATACACACTGGGGTCACAATGTTACGGATAAAGTCGGGACTTAATCTTTAAGATCTTAAAAATTATTAAAAACCACTCAAACTGCTAGCTAGTCACGTTAGTCCATTCCTTGGACAATGACGTATTTTAAAAACTTTTAATAGTACCAGTTTGGAATAGTTCAAGAATCTTTGCATCTAGAATTTCAGACATTGTTAAAAAAAAACTCTACTCTAAAAACCAGCTAAAATTTTCATCCTGAACTTTGATAACTTGCCCCAATATCAGTGGTCTATTCCATATCACAAAACACATTTGGTCTGGTATTATGATCGAGAGCGAACTGCTATTTGAAGGCCTCATCACCTTAACTTCATGAATGAGCCAACAATATGATTGTCTTATGGGTCTGGTTAAGTCGTTAACCGTAATATCTGCGCCTGCACTTTTGTAGAAAAAACAACAGTATTTTCACTGATGCCACTACAAAGAGAGAGAGAGAGGGATATTTTGACCGGATTGAAACTTTTTTGTCTCACAAAGCGCATGGTTTCCAATTAAAAACCCTTCTCGAATTCGAATGTTTTGATATCTAAACCCCAGGCAGAATAATAAAAATGGAGTTCTCATGAACTGAAAACCGAATCTTGCTTTCATATTATCGACAAAAGTCAGACTCCGCCCAGCTACTGGCAAACCAGCACTAGGGTTTGGGTAAACTTCTAAAACTTAAATGCACATATGCCTTACCACAAGCCGAGATATATGTCTATTTATAATTTCAAAAGTACGCCTATTTATTAAAATTCCACGGTAATTTACCATTAAAACGCCCTGTTTTTTTAAGACCAAATTCATGAGGGCTTTCTGAAGTACTTAACCTGCTCCTTCCAAGAACCTTTCGGTCGGAAGGACTTCATAAATGTCTCATTTAACCACGTAATTTATCTTTGTTTCTATTATTGTTTGAGTATCTGTAATACTTTTCATATAGCATATTGCTTGTTTGCATGGTGTTTTTACGTTGCATGGAACCAGTGATTATGCAGCAACGGGACCAACGGCTTTACGTGACTTCCAAACCACGTCGAGAGTGAACTTCTGTCACCAGAAATACACATCTCTCACCCCTCAGTGATTGAATACCCGAGAATCGAACTCGCGGCCATCGAGGTGGCAGGCCCATATAGTACATTCACTTCTCATTTTTCTTTCTTTCGCAGGACTGCTTTCTCTTTTGTGGCCCTTGGGCTTTTGCCAAAATATTTTTCCCACTATGATTTCAGCTTGGTTTGCAACACAAATTTCATCCCTATTTCTTATTATGCCTTCATCAGATGTGGATCAACACTTCGGTTCTTCAGTACATATCACAACATTAAACTGAGGTTTCAAAGGTAACAAGTTCAGGATGATTTTAATGAAGTATAGTTGCTACTTTCATTGTAATTCAAAAGCTATGGAATTTAATATAATTTCATGATACATTGAATTAACAGATGGTGCTTAAAGGACATGTTGATGATTGTTTAAACTCTCGTATGAAGTTAACTTTAAAACCTGCCCTGTTAACCAAACTACCCTATATAAAGGTAATAAAAGGAAAGGAAAATACTTTATCATCATGGCAAATTAACGTCGAACACAAATTGTTTAACCAAAGAGAAATTCAAAGCATTTAATATTTTTCGTATGAATGCCTCCATAAGCTGAACACTAATCTCCACACAGCTGCCCGATTATAGTAGTATGACTTCAACATGTAGGCCAACTTCTTTTATTTCTGCAACTTTCAGCGAACTAAAAATCTTGCACATAAAAAAAATGGGATGATTTAAAGAGGCCTTCTAAGATCATGTATACCTGCATATCAAAATAGATTTAGCTCTGTATAATCTATGCAGCCCACCGATTCCTGAACACCAGACAACCTCTGTGAAATCTGTCCATCAGCCAAACAAGACTAAATTACACGACAAACCTTCAAGCAAATTGTGCTATTCTGCCCAAATGACAACACATCTCTGCTGAACCTCCAATGCACAAGGCAACCCGAAACAGAACAAGAATTAGTACAACCTTTACCTTCTAAACAACAAAGGAACGAGCTAGAGGAATTGATCACACATTTCATTCAAAGATGATTATCCTGACATTTACCTTTCTTTATGTCATGGACATTAACGAAGCAAAATCGGTGACAAAAGTGATTTTTCATGAACCCAGCTGGACCCCTTTTCAGGAAGCCGAAGTGTCAGTGCAATAGAAAGGACAAAATTGCTAGACTTCGATGGACAAAGTGAAAATATGAACTTAAATTATTTGATTACATAAATAGTTAACAGACTTTGCATTCTTAAGTAAAAACCCTAACTTATGATAAAATTCTACGCTACAGCCCATATTTTCTCATGTGCATTGTGGCCATTGAACATAGAAATCTTTACGCAGTTCTTGACAAAACTTGACAAATCTGAATTTACAATTAAGTTATTTGTCATTGAAATACATAATAAATTCACACAAAAATCAATGTTCCTTACAAAATTAGCACAAAAAATTGTTGCTTTTTAACATTACAAATCATCCACAAAAAGGCGTTATGTCAGAATTCAGAACTTAAACTTACATTAAATTTTAAAAAAATCCAAAATATTAACATATCCTGGGAATTCTTCTGATATCCTAGAGGGAAAATCACTGGCAAACATAAGTATCATCATGTTACAACAAAATAGCGTTTCCTGACTGAATGATCACGGTAAAATTGAACTGAAAGTAAGCAAGTAACTAAATCATCCAACATTATCACAGCAGTAGTAAGTAACCTTCTGACTTTGTCTAACATTGGAAACATTCAAGTGCTGTTGTGTTATTACACCAGTAGTTGAAGGAACCTCGATTGCAAATGAATAGCAATGCAAATGGAAAAATTTTGAAAAGTCTCTTCCATACACACTAAAACCCTTCTAGGCAGTGATGTCACAATTTACTGAGCTGAGAGAGAGAAACGGGGTTTAGGTGGGGAGGGGGGGGGGGGGGGGGGGGGGGGGGCCGGTTGCTAAACTTCAGACCGATTTTACATTTCCAGTTTGTGGAATGGGAAGGATATAGGGATTTGGGGGAGGCGTTCTGAAATTAGCCAAAATCTATGAAAATTTTGTTAGCAAGTCTTCAATACTATAAACAAAAACGTATATTGGTGGAAGGTTTTATGGAAGGTTTTTACGCTATTTTATTTACTTTTTTATAATCATGAAGCCCTGAGAGAGAGAGAGACATTATCTACAATGGCAAACAAGGTCAATCTTACTTCGTAACAGCTTTAGTCGAACTGAATTTAGCCCAGTCATTTACTCGGCTATTCGCTGTACTCATCATTACGACCTGATAGTCTTACTGAAAGCAATTTTCTTTTTGTCCTAAGCCTCATCTTGCCTATTTTTACAGATTAAGAGCACACTCACAAACTCCAGAAAATACTGTGCCTTCGACTTTTCATACCTATGCCACAATCTCTCCACAGTCTCGCTGATCTTCACTGTAAAATGCATCTAGTGAACAAAAAAAAAAATAAAAAAAAAAAAAAAAAAAAAAAATACTTACAACCCCCTAATTTTGAAGATATTTTGCTTATACGCCCCCTCACTAAGACACGCACAAACCTTTCAAACTACCAGAACCTTATTCAGAGTTAACATTGAAAAAAAAGTAGCAGCAATTTGCTTTTTAAATGAAAAAAAAGGTCCACCCTTAATCGTATGCACGGATTTGCACCGACCGCATACCTCAATTTTCTTTATACTGCTAAAGCTCATGATATTAAGAAAACACACACACGCATACAAACGTTCTCATACATCATCATCCTCAGAAAAATTGTAACAGGTACAAGAATGAAAGAGAAAACGGCAATAAATAATTGACAAAGGGTAAAAAGAAATAAACTAAAAGTAATGAGAGAGAGAGAAGAGATGAGAGAGGAGAGAGAGACGGAGAGAGACGAGGGAGATGGAGACTGAGAGAGAGAGAGAGAGATTGATTTTCAGGAAAACACTAAAAATATCAGGAAATAAGGAACTAAAGAAGCTAGACTTTCTCCCAGATGCTGAGCTGCAAAAGGACGAACTACTATATACATATTAAGAAGTAGGAAAAATAACAAAGGAGTCTAAGGGCTTCATGATACTACACGAGTAACTTTCAAAAGATATTTGGCCTTAAAGGACAAATCTAACAAAACTATAGCAACTTACATCTGACTCTAAACTGTATCTAGTTTTATCAATTAACATTAATTTGAGCAAAGTATAGTTCATGTATTATAGTTTCCCTATGCTATGATACAGCTGTAGACTGTTGCTTACTTACATATACAACAAGTGAGTGCATGTTTTTTGTGTGTGTGTGAGAGAGAGAGAGAGAGAGAGAGAGAGAGAGAGAGAGAGAGAGAGAGAGAATGAAAATTACATTACAGCTATGAACAAGGACTTCCCTGAATCTACTGAAACGCAAAACTACTGCTGACAATGTATATGACTAGATGCTTAGTTCATAATTATGAAATACTTTTAAACGGCAGCCTAAGTTTTTCAAGAACTTTGAAACCGTAGAACAGAATCCAAGATCATCACAATCCCACTTCTTATTGGGGCCCAGGATTATTGGAGCCAAGGATAAAAAGCAAGATGCAAATAACAGTAAATTTATCCCAGCAAGTTCAACAATGTATTTCTCCAGTGTAATTACTGAATTTTTGCTTCCAAAAAGTCAATAACAATAGTACTGTACAAGTCAAGAAGAACTACGTGTGAGTTAAAACATCTGGCTGGTAGAAAACAATGTGATCTTCGATGCCTTAATATCATAGTCTCAAATGATATGCAGCGGCTCAGCCAGGGGAACCAAAAACATAGAGTTAGCGAAAAAATAATTCCGTTAAGCAGAGAGAGAGAGATTGCAGGGATTTATCTCATGGTTGAAACAGATTTAAAAAGAACGCATGTTGCTACACTGTCACGACTTGTATCTCAAGACTAATTTATCTTGGAATAAATGTTACAATTAATCTCCAGGTCAGAGAAATTTACAAAACGTAGCTTAAAAATCAGAAGCTAACATACTGCCGTCTTAAGAAAGGGTAGCAGAAGCTTTCAGGTTGACAAAGCTGACCTAATTATGCGAAATATTTTGGACAGTCTGCCGCAGCTTCACAAGGTTACTAGAAGCTGAGAGAGAGAGAGAGAGAGAGAGAAGAGAGAGAGAGAGAGAGAGAGAGAGAGAGAGTCTCTAATACATTAGTTGGTCAGTGTCTAGTGACCGTAAAAGGTCACCAATGAGCGATTTGGTGGGGGTTCACTTGTAGTGTTATGCCAAACTGTAACAAACTTACATTTCTGGAAGCATGTGAAGCCTATAGGTTTACACAGCCAGGGTAAAAGGTGTGGGTGGGGGTGGGGGTGGGGGGTTTGGTGGGGGGGACTTCAGTATTTAGAGTATCACAAATCTAATATAGCATATCGAAAAAAGCAATCACGTGTCAGACAGTGTATACAAAAAATAGCACAAATTCTCTTGCACAAGCTTTTCAATCCTAGTGTTTGCTCACTACTTATGACTCCTGACTGAAACTATTAATGAAAAAAAAAAAACAGCTAGAAAACATTACTAGGCGACTGGTTAACTTGTTACTTTAAGCTAAATAGAACATCAAATTAAGCGATATGAGTTTTTCAAATACTAATATACCATTAAGTTAAATTAAATGCCATTAAAATTTATTCGCTGCCTTTAAACTATAGGAACTTTTTGACTGAAGAGTTAGCATAAAACAATCAATCCTGACTAGTACTATACGCGGGTTAGCAGTCCCCTCTGAACTAATTAGAACTAATGTTGATGTTCAAGCGTAGTTCCATTCTTGAATCCATAGCTTGATTATGACGACTAGTCCTTGCAGCTCAAAAATCCTCGCCATATATGTAGTCCATTACAGTAACTTGAGCTGAAAGTCAAGCGTCCATTAATATAACATTTGCTCCCCTGAAAAACAAGGTAACTTTAGGCTGTATATTTACCTCTCAACCTTCAAGTATGAACCAAATTCTTACCTAAAAATATCAATGACCTGCGAAGAATTTGCCAAGAAACTAGTTTGCATAACAACAAAAACGAATTTTTATAAAGTTAGAATTCATACTTATCATGGAGTCAGCGCGACTGGGACGTATCTCTGATAAAGAAAGCTACATTATTTTGCATTCAGTGACTCTTCATAACTACTGAATGTGTACATGCACCAAAACTAATGACTGCAGTGCCTACATATATAAACTATTTTACATTTTTTTCTTTTAGTTTAACCTCTGGGTCAAAATACTAAAAAATGGATTTGGATAGTTAAACCGTAATGGCAAAAACCTCAGTTGTAATTAAGTACGATTTAGGTACTGGATATTTACTTTTAAATCATTATAAAAGGAATATTTTCACTAATAAAAATGTGTAGATTAGATTTCTAACCAAACCAGTACCTATACATTCACTATTTCACATCTCTCCTAAGTTTACCTCTATGTGAAGACATGAAAGAATAGATTTTGATAGTTAATAAAATAATATAAGGGCAAAAACATTAAAGGCATGAATAGGGTACAGTTTGCTAACTGAATTTTACAAAATTTTCTTTTTAATTCTTTAAAAAGGTTTTAAATAAATTTCTAACTAGCCAATGCTATTAATCAGATTAGACAGTAAGGAAAATATGTTCTGTGTGAGCTATGTCCCGAGTTTAAATTACCTTCAATACAAATATTAATAACTTCTAAAACACAAATACTATAAATGGCGACGTGCTGTATCTTAGCTAGAGATTTCTATCTAATAATGTTTAAAGGACTGTATCCCATCTGAAAACGCGTCTGAATAAAACTAAACACGACTACCCTTTTACATGCCTGAGTTTAATGTTTAATGTATACATACTAAAATTAACTCTTGAATCATTAATTTTTTTTTTACAATTCAAAATATTGCCTGGTAGACCTTTGCCACTTGGGAAAAACTTAATTTACCTGCCAATGAAAACTGTTTACATTTCAATCTTACTAGACTTCTAATTGGGTTATGCATCTATGGGTATGTTTTTTTTTTTTTTTTTTTTTTTTTTTTACTTTTTTGACTTACTCATTCATACCTATTGCCGGTGGACAGTTTTGGGCCATACCAAAGTTACAGCTGACAAAACTCAACAACAAATCGCGATAGTATATCAATATCAGTTTTACAAGAGTCAATGTCAGTTCATGCTTCGCTACCATGAAGCTAGGATATTGCTAAAGATCAGAATCCAAAGGTCTCAGTAATTCTAACTCAATATTAAGTAAATTACTTTTTTTTTGTTTTGTACGTCAATTCTATGCAAAAATATGCTCCATGAACATAATTAAGATTAGCTCAGCTTCTCATTCTGTTTACTCCAGAATCAACTTTTCTTTCACTGTTCTCCAATACAGTATTATATAAATCCTGTTTAACAGAGATGAAATTTATTTCTGTGCTCTACGAATGTGAACCATTGTTCTTACCAATCTACTTAAGATTTACCAACTAAAAACCTTCCAATAAACTCTTAAATTTAAGAGTAATGTGCAATTTTTAACCTCCCCAGTCAGGAAAACGGTTACTTGACCTGACTTCTATACTTAACTTGACTTCTAATCTGGCTGCACACGACCCTTTGGCTTTCATCAGCTGTCTAGTTGATTGCCCCACATGAACATCCAGTCAGTCAGCCAGGTCCTGCAAAGTAATTTATAAGGTTATATGACCCATAGGCTATTATTACATACAATACTTCTAAGCAAATCAACATTAACAAACTGGGGAAATTAACTTCCATTCAACTTTAGTTCCACGGTAGATTAAAGTATATTCTTTTAAATTATCATCATAAAACAATTTCCCTGAAACTAAAGATGACGCCATGGCTAAAGTTTCATTCAAAACTTCCACAAATAAGTATATGTGTTCCCACATCAAATGCTAATGATTGCTTTCACCTTATTTCATTTACTTACCTAAGCCGGGGACTATGTTGAAATTAAGATTTACTCGGGTCTTGGAGCTCATCACTCGACCTTCTTTATGGTTCCTTTCTACACCAATCTTGTATTCTTCACTGTGAATAGTGGTCAATTAAATGGTGCTCTCTCCTTTTTTTTCATGAACAATCTGGAAAAAAAAATAAAACCACGATTTACTAAGACAAGGAAACGAACTGAAAAATTGACATCTATACAAACAGTAATGAAATTTTCTCTGGTAAGCTAAAATTGTCATTGAAATTCTCTTGTGAATCTAGTATAGTAGGAGTTATTACTGCAGTTTTCACTAGCTGATAAGTTTTGATTTAAGGCAAGCTATCTAGAGTGTCTTCAAAATCACGCTGAAACTTTGACACTTAAGAACCACCTTGCATTGACTATTATATTTAATATAGGCAAAGTATGAAATATTTGATAATAGTTTAAATGATTAGGTAAATGATTTCATATTCCACATATCTGACTAAATCAGAGACATGTTCACGTGATAGGGCATTATTTCTACCATATTTATACCATATATAATGCATAAGTTATTCTATCCTTTGGAGAGGGGTTTAATTTTGAAAAGATCTTAATATATTCATATAATCTGATAACCTATGATAAATGTTAAAACTTTTATACTCATCCAAGTTTATGAGCTAAGTATGGACAATTTTCAATTTTAGTATAATCCTAAATCTCAACAAATCTACATTAGTATTTCAATCACTTGATTTCTTTCTTCTTCTTCTTCTTCCCAGCTTTATCCCTATTCGGGGTCGCCGTTTCTAATGAGTCTCTTCCATCTACCTCTGTCCCGTGTCATTTTCTCCCATACTCTCTTCTCCCTCATTTCATCTCTAATCCAATCTCTCCACCTGGTCTTAGGTCTTCCTCTCCTTCGTGTTCCATCCACCTCCACGTACATTACTTCTCTTGCCATGTGTTGCTCTTCTCTTCTCATCAGGTGGCCATACAAATCTTAACCTTTCCTCTTGCACTTTCTTTGATGCATCAGTGACTTTTGCTGTACCCCTAATATGTTCATTTCTAACCTTGTCCTTTTTGGTTACTCCACTCATCCACCTAAGTATCCTCATCTCGGTTACATTCAACTTTTTACCCTCTGTTTTCTTTAGAGGTGCTGCTTCCAATCCATATGTCATTGCTGGTCTGACCACTGCCTTGTGCACTCTGCCCTTTAATCTTATAGGGACTTTCCTATCACATATGACACCAGACACCTTCCTCCAGTTGTTCCAATCACACTGAATTCGGTTGTTAATTTCCTCTTCCATGTTCGCCTCATTGTCAATCACTGAGCCAAGGTACTTGAATTTATGAACCCTTTTTGATGTTTCCTCCGCCTAATTTGATTGTTGTTTGCTGGTTGCCATCCAATTCGGTTGTCATATATTCTGCCTTTTTCCTGCTTAAACCTCTACTCTCCAAGGCACATCTCCATCTTTCAAGTTTCCCCTCCAGTTCTTCCCTGTTCTCGGCTACCAAGACTATGTCATCTGCATAGAGCAGACATCATGGTGGCTCCTCCCTGACATCCTCTGTTAACACATCCAAGACGATGTTAAACAGAAGTGGGCTTAGAGCAGATCCATGATGTAGCCCGACTCCAACTTGGAAATTTTCTGTTCTTCCAACTGTAGATCTGACGCTGGCCTTTACATTTCATACATCTCACTGATCATTCTGACATACTTCTCCATCACTTCCTCTCTCCCTGAGGCATCTCCTATATTCTGTCGTGGTTACTCTGTCATATGCCTTCTCAAGGTCTATAAAGGCCATATGCAAGACCTTTTGCTTCTCTCTGTACTTTTCCATAATTTGTCTCAGAGCGAAAATACCATCCACAGTACTAAGCCCCTTCATGAATCCTAGTTGCTGTCTACCGATGAAAACTTGCTGCCGTAATCTTTCATCCATAATTCTTTCAAATACCTTCAGTGTATGTGACATGAGCTTTATTCCTCGGTAATTTTCACAACACTGTAGTCCCCTTTCTCTTTGAATATTGGGATTAATATACTTTCTCTCCATTTTTCGGGTATCGTCTCACTTTCCATAATCTTTTTCATTAACTCCCAAAATATGTCAATTCCTTCCTCATCAAGAGCCTTCCAGGCTTCTGCAGGTATGCCATCTGGTCCGCACCGCTTTACTATTTTTCATCTTTCCCAGTGCCACTCTAACCTCAGCTTTTGTTATTTCTGTGACTGGTCCACAATTTGTGTGTCCGTCTCCTCTTAGAAATTTTTCATTTTCTTCATTCAATAAGGCCTCAAAATATTCTTCCCATCTCCTTATTATGTCTCTCATTTCTCAGCATATTTCCATCCTTATCCTTAATCTGTCCTATGTGTTTTATATCCTTGGTATTATTTCTCATGTGTGCTAGTTTAAAGATCTTTCCTTGCCCTTCCTTGGTATCTAGCTCTTTGTAAAGCTGATCATATGCTCTATCCTTAGCAATTGCTACAGTTTTCTTTGCCAATTTATTTGCTTCCCTATAGGCCATCCAGTCCTCTTCCATTTGGGTCCCTTCCCACCTTTTCTTTGCTTCTCTCTTTTGCTTTGTTGCATCCTTCACTTCTTCACTGAACCACCACGTTTCCTTATTTTCGAACATCTTGCCACTACTCTCACCCAATATTTCTCTAGCGACCCTCAGTATTATTTCCATCTTTCTGTTCCACCATTCATCAACATCCTCAATTTCATGAGTTAGCTCCTCTAATACTTTTTCTTTAAACTGCCTACAAAGTTCAATCTCTTTCAGCTTAAACCATTTAATCCTTTTTGGCCCTTACATTTTTTCCTTCCTAATTTGTTCAATTTCCATAACCAAGTCCATCACTACCAAACTATGTTGCACACTCACATGTTCCTGGTATGACCTTACAATCTTTTACCTTTCGTAAATCTTTCCTCTTATACGTCAAGTAATCTATCTGGCTGGACCTTCCGCCGCTTTTGTACGTGACTAGATGTTCTTGCCGCTTGATGAAAAAAGTGTTCGCCAGTACCATATCCTTGGACACAGCAAAATCAACAATTCTCTCACCCTCTGCATTTCTTTCATCATAGCCATACCCACCATGTATATGGCTGATCACATAGTTATTCTGGCCTACATGCCCATTCGGATCTCCCCAGACAAGGCATCTCTCATCTGCTGGTACCTTTTCTATTTCCTCCTCTAAGTCCGACCAGAAGTGATTTTTCCCTTCATCTGAGCATCCTATCTGGGATGCATATGCACTAAAGATGTTAACAGTGCAATTTTCAACCATCAGCCTGACCCAAATAATCTATCATTTCTTCTATTACTTCACGATTTCCTTCTTCATTTCACTTGACAGAATTATTCCAACACCATTCCTGCCTTCTTTATTTGCTCCGCTATAGAACATCTTATACCCCTCCCCAAGTTCCCTCGCTTAGTTACCTTTCCATCTTGTCTCCTGTACACAGCAGGGAATATCTACTCGTCTTGTTTTCATAAGGTCAGCTATTGCCCGCCCTCTTCCTGTCATTGTACCAACATTTAATGTTCCTACTCTTAGTTCTCGAGCTTGCTTCTTTAGCCGCTCTCGCTCCCGATGCGGTAGTCCTTGCATGTCCACAGAGTTAGGGCGGCAACCTAGCCCTATTCTCATCCCTTGTAAGACTCATTTCATAAAAGTTCTGGCAGGAGATTTTACAGACAGATGCCCTTCCTGACTCCAACCCTCCCTATTTATCCGGGCTTGGGACCGGCACTGAGTTGGGCTGGCTTGCCTTCCCCCCAGTGGCTAGGTTATTTCTATCACTTGATTTACAGACTAAAAAATCCAAGTATATTTTTACTTCATTAACATCAAAGTGACAGCACTGGAGACTTTCTTATAAATCCTTGGGACTAAGTAACCAATCAGATGGTCGTGTCTTAAGTGAATAAAGCAGGCTTCTATCAATAAAATTTTTTCAAATTCTAAAACTTTCTGGCTCTGTAAATTATTCCTGTATTACAGTACTTCAATTACTAATAACAAAAACATCTAACAGCACTGGTGATGTAATAACCGTGTATATATATGCCCTAGGGATTTGGATGCCATGGAAAATCGTCATGTGACACTCAGTCACATCTCTTTATACATTTGAATTACCTCATGCACGGGAGCATTCCCAGACCTTCAAAGAGTTATTTGTGCAACAATGAAAACATACTGTAGAGTTGAGTATTGGGTTATGAGATGGCATTGCCAAGGAGGCCCCATAATGTATCTTAATTTTTGACAAGTTTTTTACTACATGAAGTAATACTGTATATGAAAGACAAAAGCCAAGTCCCAGCTTCATGGATAACACAATACAGCAAAGTCCCAACTTTATGGATATCATTATTCAGTTTTACAAATATCGGGTGCTACCCAAACATCCAAGTCCATTCTTGCATTTAATATCTGACTGGTGAGGGCTAAAACTAATGAAAAGGCTGAATACCACAGTCCTACATCCCAAAGCAATTGTTAACCATTTTCTCGAGGACATTGCACATGGTCATATAAAATTCATAAATAGCGATTCAATCTTAAGTGCTATGCCAGGTCCTACTTTTGCTCACTTTGAGGTATTTTCAATATTTACTATCTCAAACTTTTCACGTATCACTTTTGTCTACCATTACACCAAGTTTGTGGCTTATTCTTGAATTCCATAAAGTTGTGCTAGGCCAGAGACCTCTTACGACTTCTTGTGCTGTGATAATAAGAGCTTAAATTTCTCACCACAAGAGTCACCTTACTTTATGACATTACTGCTAAAATCCACAATCGAGAGTAGCTCTTAATAGGTGGTCTACAGTATACAAAGTTTGCCATACAAGAAGGCTCCCGTGGTTAACCCCATATTATCAATGATGAGGAATTGTTAGTTCACTGTACCATTCTCCTCGCCTTCTCCAAAACATAAAGCCTCTTGAAATGAAGTTATTGAAAACCTCCTCGTAAGTGCAAAAGACCTTGATAAAGGAAATACCAGCAACCTTCAGTCGAGTTATTTTGAGACAGATCTTCAATACTAAAACTGTAACCATTTGCATAATAGTATTCCTTAGAACAAATATCTAAAAAAATTTCTGGATAATTAAGCATTCAAACTCCCCAAAATTTTGAACAAAGTGACTGGGACAAATATCATAATGAAACTGTCCATAGGTCCACCTGATTGACCCAGTTTCCTTTCTTAGGGAGAAAAAATTGAGTTTCAGTAAATTTAGTACTAACCTGTAATTAACTTCACAACTAATTAGAGAAGCCGACACAAATCCCTGAGTGTGAACCCACAACCTAGCTAACCCCAAGAATCCAAAATTCCAACAAGGGTTACCATTAATCTCTATAACGTTTTCTTTTTAACTTAGGCCCACCCTTTCCTTTCTTCCACTTCAATGTGCATTTTGCAACTGTTAGTTTACCCATATGTTGTTGGTTCCTTCTGTGTTCTTCCCAAGTCTGTAGTCGGACCACCCTCCCCTCCCCACTCATAACAAAAAACAGCCAACTACGAAACAGTGGTGGGATCTATAGCATTTCTTGGATGCACATTTATGTCAATACTATACTGCTTTCCGGGAAGAAATATTGCCTCTTTCACCCATCCTCTTAATAGTACGATGGTGTCTTGCTAGAATTGGATTACCACTTGGTCTGTATGCTCCTCTGAGCAGCGGCTTGACCATCTATTTACTCAGTATACACATCGAACGACATCAGAATGAAAAGTTATGCATTATCCATTAATACTTCTTGCACAAAACTCGCTCCAAAAATACTTCATCAAGTAAGTTTTCAATGAACTCCACTCTCTCACTGTTCAACTCTCCCCAAATGGTATATCTTGCAGGGCCAATAAGGGAATTTAATTATGATGGGTAACAGTAACCAGCACCAACCTTCTCCAAACTTCAGGAACATCAAGCTTTTCACCCTCATGAATGCGGGGTGGTGGGTCAATAGACTGATACTTCTTGCACAAATACTCGATCTTTGTTACTGCAGTTCGTTACATTAGGAGAGACTTTCCTTGTCAAAAATAAGCGCTCGACTCCAATATGGCACATGTCATGCAATGATCTCAAATCAAAATCTGCTGCAGTGCCTATCTCAGAATTTTCTTCAAAATCATCCTTAGCATTAGCCAACTATTCTTTGCTAACTTTTGTTAAGAATATCTGCTTTGGCTCTAGTTGTAGAAACCAACTTGATGGAAACAAATTGAATTCCACATTAAAACTTTTCATCAGTAATAACTGTACTTATCCAGCTGCCCATTGTTGCTGAACCTGTAGTTACCTCAATCCCAGAAAGCCACCACCTTACTGCCAGATTGGATCAACAATTCAGCTCTCTAAAATCCAATATGGGTCTAATTTTATTCTTGGTAGGCTGTTCAACGGCTAGCGAGGGTATAATCCCCCTTTCACATCTTTCCAGGTTAGTAAAATACCTATTCTGGCCGATCGTTTAACCTCTTCAAACATAGTTTCTTGTCACCCTGCAAACTCTTCTCATAGCAACCTTTTTCATTAGTGAGAAGTGGTGGACTAGACTTCCATATCTATTTCACTGTCCAACATTTTCCAACAAATGTAGCATTAGCATTTTTATTTTTAATTACTTCAACAGTCTCTCTTAACTGTGAACTTTGTTTTGCTTACTGATAGCTCAGCAACTGTAGCACAGCTTCTGACACCAAATTCTACAGTCCTACCTGCAACTACAACACCACCAATGTGATCAATAGCATTCATACCCAACACCACCTCAATACCGGGTAAAATTTACTTAGCCACTACAGTTTCGTCAATCTTTACTACTCCTATTCCTATTTGCACCTGACATCCCCCTTGAAATTTCACTTCTGAGCCATCAAAAGCCATCTTGTAACTTATCACTGAAACGTGTCCAAAAATATTTGAACTTACAACTGTTACTGAACACCCAGTATCAACCAATGCCTTAGCAATACTACTGCTCACCTCAGCATCAATAATTGGTACAAAGTACCCTTAGTTCTCTAGTTGGGCGACTGCTGGGGCACCAGTCACCCGATGCTAGTTTCTCCGATTGCACCATGATGCTATATGTCCTGGCTTACAATGTCTATGACATACAATCTCTTTATGCCCTTTGTTACAATTACATGCCATATGTGGCTCTCCATAGCTGAAGCAAAATCCTTTAAATGAGCAACTTTTCCTGTTCACTATTCTCATGTTTGACAGTGGCCTGGCCAAAAGATCTTACTGCTGCAGCTACAGCCTCATCCTTATTTGCTGTTTGAACTCTTGCCCTTGATAAGATATCAATCATTCATATCAAGAGCACCATCAATCTGTTGTAATTCACAAGATATTTCATCAGGAAACCCTTTAACAAATTATGAAACGACCAACTTTTCCAAGGTAGTACCTGAGAAGTGAACTAATGCACCCAATCTTCTCAGCTCATTATTAGCACTAGTCTACAGTTTCACCAATCCACCGCTTTTGTGATAATTTTAGTAAAAGCTATGAACGCATTATCCGTAAAAGTCGCTAAAGCTTTCGCTCAATAGCATCAGCATCAGACTGCCCTTTTTCAATTAACTCTCAACACAATGTCAAGGCATCGCCCTCTAAGTATAATGGCAAAAACTTGCTTACATCCTAGATTTTCTGCAGCTTGGCTACCAATTTAACTTCAGCCATGCAACTACATCTCCCTCACTGGTAAACTGTTTCACCATTTCACTTGTTACCTTGGGCGCCATAATGACGCCTGGATAGCTTGTAAACTCTGACCTTATTACAATGGAAGAACAGCCACACAATTAACTTTACAACTAATTAGAGAAGCCAGCACAATACCCTGAGAGCCTGCTCACACCCTTCCTAACCCCGTGAATAAAAAATTCTTGCAGGCCCACTCACCTTTAACCTCCCCATCTAGGGTTGCAACTCCACTTACCTAACAGAGTTTCCAGAGAGAAATAGCTGCCAATAATTCTAATATCTACCACAACAACAAAATAAACTAGAGCAAAAAAACCTGTTAGTTCCTGGAGTACATTATTAAATTATGGACATGTGCAAATATTTCCATTTTTAGGATTGCTGCACAAATATCGCTTAGAAATTTTTGCTGATGTAACTTATGTCTTCACGTGAATTTCTTTACATGCCAAAACAAAGCCAATTGTGCATGGCAAAAATAAAGCAGCCAATTTCTGGTGATATGTCTAAGGCCGGGAGAGAGATTCCACTAAATGATATATTGTTCCTAACACTAGGTTTTTAGCCTAATCGAATTCAAAATTATGGGAAATCAGATCTAATGTAGCCTATGAGATATTAACCAGTGATACTTAAATCTCTCTTCTCATTTGCAAAGTTAACCAAGAAAGTGTATAATCTAAAATGTCAAATTTTACCGTGGTACTCTTCGTCAGGTTCCACTTCACAGTTGGGTAGGCTGTCTACCATTTTTTTTTTATTTATTTATTTTTTGCTAGTAGCTCTAATACGAAAGAATGCATAAAACGTAATGAATGTTAAGAACGAAACACAATTTCTCTATAAACATCTTTTATGCATTTTAATTATTCATTATTCAATATCCAGTAAGTTAATACGAAATTTATCTCCAGTAACAAATGCTTTCAGGAATGAAGAACATACAAACATCAAAGTACACTCAGTGAAATCTTAAATATAGAATATGTTTACATTTGTATGCATGTGTATGTATGAATGTAAGTATATATAATGTGCTGTAGATAAGTTTGTGTGTATACATACATATGAAAAAAATCTGTAGAAATGCCTTAATACAGCTATAAGCGTTGAGGAAATATTTCCTCATATAATCAGTTTGAGGGGGAATTAGGTACTCATATCCTAGTCTGATTGTCCCTAACTCGAATCTTCATCGTTAGCAGACGAATTTCCTCACTTTGGTAACGCTGCTACAGACGGACTTTGCCTGGTAAGGGCAGAGACCGTCGGGCTCTGCCTAACAGTATGAGCCTGTAAGGATACGATCATCTGGTAACATTGCTTCAGAAGCGAGAGAAATACAAACAGCGGGCAGTGTCTGCCGGGCTCTGCTCGACAGTGTGGACAGGGCCTAAGGAATGGTCATTGGCGATTCGTATCGACTTTCTTACCCTCCCACTAATTCGTTGGAAAGCTAAGAGCAGAGAGAGAGAGAGAGAGAGAGAGAGAGAGAGAGAGTCACTGACGAACTTGCAGAAGAGAGAGAGCCACTGATGAACTTGCAGAAGATAGAGATAGAGAGAGAGAGAAAGAGAGAGAGTCACTGAAGAACTTGCACAAGTTGTGTTTCTTTGCTGAAGACGGATTCTATGGGAAGATTATGAGTCATGAAATGAATGAAATAAGGGGTAAACAGGATAAAAATGATTAAATAACGAGAAATAAAAAAAAATAAAATAAAAACGTCCCATAACTTCCCTTAAAGCTATTACAATTGACCTCTTCAAGACCAGATATTACATAATTGTTCTCTCCTAACTATGATCAACGGCTTTTTAATCATATACGAGTATTCATAAAATCAATAAAAATGGGGTTCCTTTAGCAATAAAAAGAACCAACTCTCATAGAAAGGAATTCACACTGAATGAAAACTGCAAAAAATCTTTCGTTGTTGATAATAATTAGTCTCGTTCTCTCCATTCATGGCTTCAGTGATGACTCAATCTATTTTGGGAAATGACTAAAGTTTGTATGAAATCCCGGTGGAGGTGAAAATGAATATTGACATCGTAATGGAAATGAGCTCATTGCATTTTCTAGTCACTCACTCTTGCAGGGAAATGGTCACGGTTCATAAATTCATTATGGATGTCTAGATTAAGGTTCTATAGACCCTTGACTGCAGAACGCCGAGAGAGAGAGAGAGAGAGAGAGAGAGAGAGAGAGAGAGAGAGAGAGAGAGAGAGAGAGAGAGAGAAATCTGTTCTTTGGGTTCTAATGGAAATGCATCTACTATCCAAATAAAGACAGATAGGCAAGACATATATGAATTCACTTCAAATTATTATGTAGTAAGTAATATATATGATAATGTCTGGGATATATAGTACTTATTATTTCATCCATTGTAATATACTAGCAAACTTACCCATCTACGATGGGTGATAAAATACGGGTGCAGTAGTGAAAAATTTATATGTACTATTTGTTCAGCAATATTAAAATAAGGGCGATTACACGAATAGTCTATTTCTCTCTTTCTCTCTCTCTCTCTCTCTCGTAATGCAATTCAAGGGACGATCACTGAACGCAGAGAAATTCTTATTCATTGTTGTTTCCCCTCTTTTAATGAGATTCTCTCTCTCTTAAAGTAAATGAAGGGACGATCAATGAACGTAAAGAAGTTCGTATTCATTATTGTTTACCCTCTTTAATGATTCCTCTCTCTCTCCTCTCTTCTCTCATCTCTTATCTCTCTCTATCTCTCTCTACTCTCTCTCTCTCTCTCTCAATGTAAGTCAAGCAAACGAAGACGGTGATGGGATTATCGGATTTACTTAGCTCTCAAATCACAAATTATCTCCTTTCTTTCTCTCACATTTTTCGATAGCAAGGTAAAATTACAAAATTGTAGTGCATTAATGTCGTTAAATGGCTCTCTCTCTCTCTCTCTCTCTCTCTCTCTCTCTCTCTCTCTTGTCGGTGACTTTCATTTAATGGAACAGGGATCTTGATTGGTTCGTTTCTTTGTCAATTACTTTGCACGGTGATACGAATAATAAAGTATCTTTATTTTCATTATGTTACTGCAAAGACGCAACTTGTATGTCAGTGCCTTATGGCTACTGATAAATGCTCTTATGATCCTATCTATTCCAAAAAAGGAGTAGAAAGTAGGAACTTGTCAGTTTCCTTTTTATATGTCCATTGGCAGGATCGAAATTCCGAAGCAACCTTACCGGGCAGTACTTCTTTAACGTTATTTTGTGCACTGGCAGTCCCAATGGATTTAAGTTATTCAAAAAATCTTGTGGATATTGATGATAATTTTCATCTTCTATTGTGTCCGAGCTGAAATATTCGCAACTTTTTCCGGGGAAGTTGTACAGAAATTATGTATGTAAAATCGTAAAGTAACTAAGTCTACGGGAATAACCAGCCTCGTTTCACGGCCAGAAACAGCTCCGTTTCTGGGAATCCCTTCTCACCCCCACCCCCTACAAAGGAGGGGGGTAGGTTTGATGAAACCCCATTACAAACCATTTTAGGGGTCCCCACCATAACCCTGCCAAGTTTCATGCCCCTCTGACCATCCGTTTGGCCGTGATTGAATGACAGACAGACAGACAGACAGACAGACAGACAGACAGGCATTACGCCCATTACGGTATATGTCAACTAATGAAATACAAAAACAATGCTGATCGTACTAACTATCGAATACAAAAGCAATACTATTCAGGAAAATTCATGTAGAAAGGATTGAGATTTTTAGAATAAAAAACAAAACTGAAATAGGAATGCAATGACATCGGTGATAATCGAAAAACGGTTAATTTTGAAAAAAAAAAAAGAAAGTTTCCTCATCTTCGTAAAATCGAGAAAATGCCATTAAAGTATCAGAGAAGCATAATTCTCTTATCTCCAAAACGTTCCTGAGTAGTCATAAACCTATGTTGCTTTATCAGGAATCGACAAAATTATTGAAGGCTGTCATTGGTGGTGTTAACTAGAAAATATTTGTCTTCTCTTTTCTGGAAATGAAAGGTTTTATTTCTACGGTCAGTCTGCAACCCGATTTCATAACTTTTTCCTTGCCAGTCCTGTATTCTGAGGACAAGGTTAACCAAGAATTTTTTTTTTAAGTGGGAAATAGACGGATATAAAGGAAAATGAGAAATTTAATGCATTTATGGGCAAAGCTTTCTTATTATTTAATAACGACAACCACAACAGAAACTAAAGGCGGTAAATGGCCAAGTATACTATAAATGCCAGTGTTGGATACTTTAGGGTCCGTGACCTCTGGACCACAATGTTAAGTTATCTTTCTTCCTCTCTTACACATACATACAAACACACACATACACACTCACACGCACACACATATATCTACACACACACACACACACACACACACACACACACACACATATATATATATATATATATATATATATATATATATATATATATGTATAAGTATGTATGTATGTATGTAATTGGAAAGATAGAGAAAACAATTCATTATTTCTCCGTATACCCATCTTGGATAATTTTGCCTATTTCCGATCTCTCTCTTACTTGTGCGCAACATCTGGCGAATATTTGCATTTCGAGGATTCCAAGAGACACAAGTTTATCTTGCTGGTGTAAATCGCTGCAGGGGACAGAGAGGACGGAAGCTCTTCAAGTTCTCGTGTCTGTCTCAAAGAATAATAGTGTTTGAAAGGATTATTTTAGTGGCCTTAGTTTTGTTCTGTTTTTAATAAGTGCCCATGAGAGAGAGAGAGAGAGAGAGTATTCTGAATGAGGAAGGAAGGATCTAAAGGACTGTGAAATATTCTTGAAAAATAAAACGATGAAATTATTATGCGATGTTTTTTGTCATGTATCTCTTTTGGAGCAATTCCATGAAGAGGGACTCTCAACAAAAAATGACTGGGAATATCAACATCTCATGCTTATCTCTCGTAAACCTTCCTATGACTGTGACCCCATACCTCTATTCCTCCTCCTCTTATTCCTTTTTTTATTTATTTATTTTTTAAGCATTTTACGAGTGGTGACATTATGTCTCTTTCACCCCCACCACTCCCGACCCCACCTTGAACCAGAACTTCTCGCACAATTATTAGAGCATGGAAAGAATTTTCTCCGAATGAAAGTCAGGAAGAAATTACGCTCCAATAAAAGGTGTTCTTACCGTAATGATTTTTTTTACAAGACTAAAAGAAGTTTCATTCGAAGGCGCCAGAATTAATTTCAGTTTTTTTGGCTATGATGGTTTCATTGCCTGAAACCTGAGAGTTCGTAATGCAGTTTTTCCTAAAGACAAGTAGAAGAAGAAGAAGAAGAGGAAGAAGAAGAAGAAGAAGAAGAAGAAGGAGAGAGAGAGAGAGAGAGAGAGAGAGAGAACGATTAGCAGGATGTCACATCAGCACCGTCTAGCTGCAAATGCACACGCTGGACCATTCCCTTTTATCTGAACTGAATCCAATTTAAGTCTTCTGGTCCAATTCCTTTTTCAGTTCCATCCAGCCGCCGTTTCGTCGGGCTAACTCTCCACTAAACACAGCCCGGAACTGTCGTCAACTAACGTTTATGTGGTAACTAGTTACACCGCAAAAAGTTCTAGGAATTTTCAGAAGTTGCTGTAAAATGCGCATTATCTCTCTCGTTACGGAAAGCGGAAAACCAACTGGACATCGTTACAACAATTAAGCCGCATTACGTCAGAACCACTTTCTTCATGCAGTAGATAGGAATTTAGGAAATTAATTACTCCGTTACATAACCCTAAAAGAAAATGCTGTCTGACAGAGCGTAGTTATTACTACCTAAAAGTCTTGTGTAACTTCAAATAATTCCCGGCTCATCTGAGGTGATTTTCTTAATAAGAGTCTTACGCGAATTCTTTTAGAGTAGAATACCGACATACTCATTCTTTGTAAATACGCACATTAATCGTCATCTTTTTCCATATTGGTTGCTAATTTGACGAGAACAATCATCATGAATCCTCTGGACATTTTTTTAAATTGCACTTCTTCTGATTTTAATTACAAAATATCTTAAGTAATAGTTTTTTTCCATTTGCCATTTCTATTTTGAGTGACTGCCTGAATAATTCTTCCGTGGAGAACGACAAGACCTTCACAGTGAAGTAGAACAAAGTGATGCCTATATATATTTCAGGGACCATGTTGTTTTAGATTATGCTGACCTTATGCCAGCACGGGCTTTGCCCATAGAGCAGCCCGTAAATCAGGGACTACCGTAGGTGTGGTGTAACTTCGTGTAACAAATGAGACTTATCTCAGTGGGGAACAAGGTGCTAATTGCTTGCGGATGTAGCAAGCTTTGTCTGGCATTCCCATGCCATTCATTTATATGTGGAGATGCATGAATTAATTTACTGTATGGTCCTTTTCGTACACACAGACGCACAAACACACACACACACACACACACACACACACACATATATATATATATATATATATATATATATATATATATATATATATATATCTTAAACGAGTTTTTAGGACCAAATAACACTCTTTAAAAAAAAAATTAAACAAACTGCTATCAGGCAACTACCTACCCTCGACCTGTGGCTGAATCTCTCTGGGCGGCAGCTGAAATGCAAACTAGGCTAATAAACCCCCGTAGATACAAAAATATACTTTTATTTCCAAATTAGCCGACATTGAAATGGAACAAAATGGATTTATTAAAGTGGAATCAAATTAATTAACTCTGACCCAAAAACTGTCATTTTAATCTCCCAAATCAGTTTTAAGTAAGAACCCCCTGTAATCTCACAATGTTTGACTAACCACACCATTTTAATAAGTCAAATACATCTTAGAGAATCCATTTTCCTATATGGGGACATTGAACACATCTGAAATAAAGAGACCACGATTATTACACCACTTTACCCATGAGAGTTAATCAAAAGGAATGTATACAACACCACACTTCTCTTTCTCCCACATATTTTATCACTGTAAAGGTTAAACTTTTTCAAAGTTCTGTCTTATGTTACCTTATTCAATGGGTCTGCAATACTTCTCAATACTTCTCAACACTTATTCTATGTGTGTTCCGCTCCCTGTCAAAAGTTATCAAATAGTGTCGTCTCTTATTCTTATTACCCATCATCAAAGCCATATATCGTATGCTACGAACACACATGCAGACACGCCCCGCGGGCCGCCCAGCAACCACAGGGGCTGCATGTCCAAAGCATGTGATTTCCTAGGCGTCACCTCAAATTGCATTGGTCATCTTTCCTGGCTGTTTTTTTCATTTCAGCATTCTTCAAGGAATCCAGCGCTTGTCTCTAAGCGACCTGTCTCTAACCAGAAAGAGCTGAGATTAACAATTCACTACCTCACACTTTTTAAGATATATGTATATATATATATATAATATATATAATATATATAGTATATATATATATTATATATATGTATATATATATATGTATATATAATACATATATAATACATATATATATATATATATATATATATATATATATATATATACATATATATATATATATATATATATATATATATATATATATATATATATACACACACACACACATATATATATATATAAAACTTATTGGGTTGAATATAGAATTTAGGCCAAAAGCCTAGCACTGGGGACCTATGAGGTCATTCAGCACTGAAATGGAAATTTACAGTAAAAGGTGTGAAAGGTATAACAGGAGGAAGACCTCGCAGTCGCACTATAAATCAGTGTTAGGAGAGGGTGAAAAGTAAGATGAAGAAAAAATATGAAACGAGGTACAGTAAAAGGAGCAAAAGTGGTTGCGGCTAGGGGCCGAAGGCACGCTGCAAAGAACCTTAACGCCTACAGTGCACCGCATGAAGTCCATTGACGGAAGTAAACCCTCCTCCTACGGAGTATATAACTTAATAAGCACTGTCTTAACATATTTTGTACAATAAAAGATAGTTGCATTTGGTCTCATATTCTGACGAAATAAAAAGGTCATGATAAACGAGTAAGACATCATCATCTAAAATTCTGCGACAAGAAAACTATCAAAAATGTCTTTTGGGGGGAATTTCTCTCGCGTCCTTTCCTTAACGGGATTGAGGGTATGGGTGTCAGTGTGCGGGTGTTGGAGAGGGTAGTGGTATTGGGGTGGTTGTTGGACTGGCGTGCTGGTGTTGTTGGAGAGTTACATTGACACATTCGAATGGCAATTAAAACTTCGAATCCTCCTCTCCCTGCAACGGTATTATCAGCCGTCATGCAACTGTCTGCAACAGGTTTCAAACCTGGTGTGATGTAGTCAAAGCTTGGTGCTTGGCATGGCGCTTCTCCTTCTACCAATTAGAGGGGAGCAGTCTAACACTGAGAACTTCCTCATAAATTTGTTCTCCTGTCTCGGAATCTCTTTTTGCTCTGATGGATATCTTTAACATTAGTTCAAAAAATCTTTGAAATCCTCAATGTAATAATAATAATAATAATAATAATAATAATATAATAATAATATTAATAATAACAGTAAGAGTAATAAAAAATAATAGTAATAATAATAATAAAAATATTATAATTATTATTATTATTAATCTTTAAGCTTTTAAAGATTTTAACGAATGTTAAAGATATCCATCCGAGCAAAAAGAGATAGCGAGACAGGAGAATAAATGATAGAACCTTTAGAATATTCTAAAGGTTCTATAATAATAATAATAATAATAATAATAATAATAATAAATAATAATAATAATAAAATATTATTATTATTATTATTATATTATATTATTATTATTATTATTATTATTATTATATTACTGATAATTCGAGAAAAAAGAAATCCAGTCTATCTATGGAGATCACGGGAAAACCTGATCTTCAAAATTATATCACGAAACGCGATACTATTTATTAGACTTATTTCTCTTTCATTGGGTTCCACGAGAAACAATAACAATCTCCCCGTCATCGAATCCTTCGTATATAAAGTTCAATTGGTGCTGTTGGGTTCTTGCGTGACTTAGGTCGGACATTCCGGAGAGATAAAAAGAAACCAAGCTGTCAGTTCACTTGCACGCAGTCGTACTTGCTCCTAAAGAGAGAGAGAGGAGAGAGAGAGAGAGAGAGACGAGAGAGAGAGAGAGAGAAGGAGCTGAGAACGAAAGAGAGAGAGAGAGAGAGAGAGAGAGGAGAGAGAGAGAGAGAGAGAGAGAGAGGAAGGATTCTGATTAAATGCGAAGAATGCCATTTTCAGCCTTTGTTTGTTTGTGGGTTTTCATTCAAGCTTAAAATTTTGATATTTTACCGAGCTATTGTCATTGTAAACTAATTTACTCAAATATCTTTATTTCCAATAATTCCAAAGTGCTTCGTTGATCACATAACATTCGTTCTTCATTTGTCTGACGCTGTTCATATTTCGTATGAAATAGATCTGCCTTTGCTATTCCTGAGTTGTATTGACAGGATATGAAAAACATGATATACCTCCCACCTGCATATTGTACTTCCGATCAGCATTTAAATCAGAAACAGTCAGCCCTGACAGATTTACACATTCCACAGGAGTGAGCTCGCTGTGTTATTGCCTACGACTGCTTCTCTTCATATCCCTGAGGGTTTCAATAAATTCCTGGAACGACTCAGCGAGCCTCCTGGATAGACTCTTTCAACATGAGAGTCTGAGAATAAATAAATAATAATAATAATAATAATAATAATAATAATAATAATAATAATAATAATAATAATAATAATAATAATAATAATTTTTATTTTCAGCTCAAGGCCATATTTATGGAATTTACAAAGAATAGACAATAACATACAGTCTAGATACATAAAATAACACAATAAAAAAATACAAAGATTTATCGGCAATATCCATATTTGCTGAGGTAGTATAAAAGATGTTAGTCAAAATAATGGTATTACCCGTACTAGATTGAGAATAGTTAAAAATTGAATGTAAAAACTATATTGATTATAATCACAGTAATAATAAAAAAAAGGAAAATAAAGACAAGACTCTTTGGAGGTCGTCTTGATTGGTGCGAATGAATTACAATATCCTACCAACAAGTACCGGTGGCATATTCTTGTTTTTAATCTCTGCTGTGTAACAACGACTGTATGTCGGTAACAAAGTCCATTTCGGACTTCCCCACGTCGTCCAGCTCAGGTCCAGTCTCTCGTACTATCTCGAGCCTCACAGACCTTACCGTCATCTTTTACACTGCTACACCATAAATAATGATAACGGAATAAGACAAAGAAGAAACATCGTAACAGGAAGAGAAAACAGAAGAGGTAAGAGTATTCTGCAGTAGCTTGCTAAACTACTAAAGAGAAATTTGCTGGACCACACAATTCAATGGCTATGTATGCATTTGCGCGTAAAAGGGGAGAGAACGATTATCCCACGTCCAGTAAAAATGCAACTAACGATCGCCGATAACTCTTCAATATCCACTTTATGGTCTTCAATCTCAAACCCCAACTCCATCTGACACTTTCTCTTTCGGATGTGGTGTTGGTGGTGGTTGTTGTTTGTTGAAAGAGGGGTGGGGGCTAGGTGGGTAGGGGATGTTCGTGAACCTTTTGCCACACGACGGGCATTTTTTTTATCACCTCAAAAAAAAAAAAAAAAAAAAAAAAAAACAGGAAATTGGGAGAGAAATTATCAATCAATACAGACCACTTTTACCATTTGCCCTTTAGAAACTTCGAAATATATTTCATAGAGTGGGAATTCTGAAAGGATTAAAAGTATTTGAGGAAACTATTTACTATTAAGCCGTTTTCCAAAACAGGAAATGGGCCAAGTTAAAAATAAAAAAATAGCTACCTGCCAAAGACATACTTCTTCTTCAATAATTTTAGAAAAAAACTCTTTAATTGATAGGTGATTATGAAGAAGAGAAAATGTTATGCCCTCATTGCTTTAACTTGTGCTTCATAACCACAGATGTGCCATTAAAACAAAGTTGACAATCCTATAGTAGATTTACATCGACTGTACATTGGACGTCTAGGTCAGTCCCTTACGCCGCTCCTGATTGGCCGTTGATAAGCCAATCACAGGGCTGGAAACTCTCAGTCTCTCTACGAGAGTTCACATAGGCAGGATGTATATTCCACCTCTCCTGAAACACTCTCGAAAGACTGAGAGTATCCAGCCCTGTGACTGGGTTATCAACAGCCAATCAGGAGCGTCGTAAGGGACTGGCCTAGACATCGGATGCACGGTTGATATGAATCTACTATAGTACATAATTGCTGTCTACTCCTGTCAGTCATTTTGCATCTCATAAATGAGAGACTTCAATCATTGTTATGGCGCACTCGTTTCAAGAGCTATATTGTTTAGAAATCTATTAATTATTCGAAATTTATAGAACGAAGTAATCTACCATCGCCTCAAAAAACAAAAAACAAAACTTTCCATTTGTCAGCTTCTTAAATATTGAGAGTTCTTTTGAATGCTTTTCTATTTCATATTCCTTTTTTCAAAAGGTTATCATTTTTCATATTGCAATTTCTCATAAACCGACATTTAAAATACTCTTTACTTTTACGGTAATTCATCAAGTATTTGCATTATTTAGACTACAAAAATATTTCTTTACACAGGTTCTCTGTCAAATAAAAAAAGAGAGAGAGAGAGAGAGAGAGCTCGTTGTTTGTTTGAGAAAGCGCAAATATGTTGATGTGTATCGTTCAAGTAAACAAGTTTTTGTTTATCTAATAGACAGTGGAAGCTACAAGCAATAACTGTATTATTATTTCAATATTATTAGCATTTTTTTTATGAATATAAGCCAGATGCACCAATCACATTCATATTCTATCTGAACACCAATGAACTGTAAATGACAGTCGATTTCGGGACAGTGTACCCAGTAACGCGATTAACAGGTGCGTTGATTTATTATTTTTATTTCATTTTATTTCATTTTTTTGCATGCGTTTCTTGGATATACAGTAGAATAGATAAATATTGATATGACAGAAAATTCGTACATCAACGATGAAATGAATACAAAGAGGAATAGTAGTATTTACTGTAGAGAGAGAGAGAGAGAGAGAGAGAGAGAGAGAGAGAGAGAGAGAGAGAGTGATTATAAGTCTTTTCAGCACTAACTTACTTACCTTTTAATGCTGCGGGCAATCTTAAAGACACGACAGAATGTAGAAAAAAAATCTATAACAAAACCTTGCTACGGTAGATAAATAAATATTGATATGACAGAAAATCCGTACATCAACGATAAAATAAATACAAAGAGAAATAGTAGTATTTACTGGAGAGATGAGAGCAGAGAGGAGAGAGGAGAGAGAGAAGAGATTATATATCTTTTCATCACTAACTTACTAACGTAGCTCTCAATGCTGCGGGCAGTCTTAAAGGCATAACAGAATGTACAAAAAAAAAAAAATATCAATTACAAAACCTTGCTACGGTAGATGAAAAAGGCTAACAGTCATATCTCAGTTACCGGCTGTAGAAAAAAAAAATTCCCCCTAACTTTCCAAAACAAACAGTAAGACTCTTGATAATCAGCGAGGGAATTATTCATAACTTGCAAAGTACACCAGAATAAACCTATAAATTGTTGTGCACCTTCGGCAGAGCAGAACAATGTTATTTCATGTTGCTGCTTCTCTTCCCTTTCGTAATGAAATCTAAATTACGTGGCATTTAGATTAAGATTCGGGCAAAGCCCAAGCGCTGGGACCTATGAGGTCATTCAGCGCTGAAATGGAAACTGACGGTAAAAAAGGTTTGAATGGTGTAACAGGAGGAAAACTTCGCAATTACACTATGAAACAAATGTTAGGAGAGTGTGGAAAGGAATATGGATGAAAGAGAATATGAACGGAGGTACAGTAAAATGAATGCAAAGTGGTTGCAACTAGGGGCCGAAGGGACGCTTCAAAGAGCCTAAGTAATGCCTACAGTACACCACATGAAGTGTACTGACGGCATTACCGACCTGCGGGGCTAATTTTTAAACGTGCATTATGTTTTGTAGCTATCAATATTCTGTCTTTATATCTACTCCTTTCTTATGAACTAATTCCATTTGATTTTTATTCCCCCCCTTTTTCTTCTGTTCATCAGATCTGGGCTAGGAGAGGACATAAAGATGCCACTCCCATCGAATTCCAAAATCCTTTATTATGCAAAGAGTTGGAAACACTATTTTCGTCCTTAAAGTATAAAAAATATCACTTAAATTGTGATTTATAAAGATATTACCACACGCCTGGAAAAACTGTATACGTTATGAATGGTGATCTTTTATTAGTAAAGGAAGTTTTAAACTATGATGTATTATTATTATTATTATTATTATTATTATTATTATTTTATTATTATTATTATTATTATTATTATTATTATTATTATTATTATTATTATACAAAATGTGACCATATTCATGTCGAACATATACTTTCGAAGCAACATTTTTCGTAAGAGAATTTCCCCGTGACCGAAGAAAATTAAGTAAAAAAAAAAAAAAAAAAAAAAAACAAAAAAAAAAAATAAAAAAATAAATAAAAGTAGAGCAAAGTATCAGAACCCCTAGCAAGGACCCAAGCTGACACCAGCAGCAACAAATCAGGCTGACCAAGGACCTGGGCTGACCCAAGGCATTAATTCATTCTTCTCGCGTCAGGAAAAATTAGAGGGGTCTTGGAGGATAACTGACAGCCAAGTTGAGACCTTTCGATAATATGTTGCTGTGCTGCCACGAGATCTGTTTTCTACCGATTTGTCTTTACGGTTTTGGTTTAACTCGGTCATGTAATTCTAGCCACGAATTCTCCAGTACCTACTGGTAATGAGAGATGGTACAACGGGTAGGAAATGTGGAAGAGACCTTTTTCTTTAATAAATCTTATCGGTAGAATCGATTACGGGAAAGTATCACAAGTAATGCTTCTTCTTCGATTCGGCATGCATAAGGTGAAATAAATCTCCATCCACTTCCATTATAACTGTCATTACAATAACCGAATTGAAAATATTAATAACCTGATTAAAGTAGTTATAAAATTGATGTTTTATGTGCATCTTCACGGACAAAATATATGAAGTTTGTTGAACGATGTATGTACATTAAATACTCCAGAAATAATGGTCCAAAGTGGTCTTCAAAACAATGGTAAGTATTATTTCTTTATCTATACTGTCCTCTTCCTGGTGGGAACATC
>NC_087207.1:1369461-1422702 GCF_015104395.2 Macrobrachium nipponense | reverse complement strand
AAAGATATTTCTTTACACAGATTCTCGATAAAATAGAAAGAGAGAGAGAGAGAGAGAGAGCGAGAGAGAGAGAGAGAGAGAAGGGAGAGAGAGGATGAGAGAGGGGAGCTCGTTGTTTGTTTGAGAAAGCGCAAATTTTTTGATGTGAATCGTTTAAGTAAACAAGCTTTTGTTTATCTAATAGACAGTGGAAACTGCAACAGATAACTGTATGAATATTTGAATATTATTAACATTTTTTTATGAATATAAGCCAGATGCACCAATCACATCATATTCTATCTGAACACCGATGAACTGGAAATGACAGTCGATTTCATGACAATGTACCCTAGTAACTCGATTAACAGGTGCGATGATCTTTTTATTTTTTATCTATTTCTTTATTTTATTTATTTTATATTTTTTTGCAGCCGTTTCTTGAATATACGGTAGAATAGATAAATACTGATATGACAGAAAATCCGTACATCAACGATAAAATAATTACAAGGAGGAATAGTAGTATTTACTGTAGTGAGAGAGAGAGAGAGAGAGAGAGAGAGAGAGAGAGAGAGAGAGATTATCAGTCTTTTCAGCAGTAACTTGGCTTTTAATGCAGCGGGAAATCTTTAAGACTTAACAGATTGTAAAAAAACAAAATAATTGCAAAACTTTGCTACGGCGGATAAAAAAAGGCTAACAGTCATATCTCAGTTACCGACTGTAGAAAAAAAAACATTTCCCTCTAACTTTCCTAAACAAACAGTAAGACTCTTGATAATCAGCGAGGGAATTATTCATAACTTGCAAATGAACACCAGAATAAACCTATAAATTGTTGTGCACCTTCGGCAGAGCAGAACAATGTTATTTCATGTTGCTGCTTCTCTTCCTTTTCGTAATGAGATCTAAATTACGTGGCATTTAGATTAAGATTCGGGCAAAGACCAAGCGCTGGGACCTATGAGGTTATTCAGCGCTGATATGAATATAGACGATAAAAAGGTTTGAAAGGTGTGACAGGAGGAAAACCTCGCAGTTACACTATGAATCAAGTGTTAGGAGAGTGTGGAAAGGAAGATGGATGAAAGAGAATACGAACGGAGGTACAGTAAAATGAATGCAAAGTGGTTGCAGCTAGAGGCCGAAGGGACGCTGCAAAGAACCTTAAGTATGCCTACAGTACACCGCATGAAGTGTACTGACGGCCCTACCGCCCTGCGGGGCTAATTTTTAAACCTGCATTGTTTTGTAGCTATCAATATTCTGTCTTTCTATCTACTCCTTTCTTATGAACTAATTCCTTTTGATTTTTATTCCCCCACTTTTTCTTCTGTTCATCAGATCTGGGCTAGGATAGGACATAAGGATGCCACTCCCATCGATTTCCAAAATCTTTTATTATGCAAAGAGCTGAAAACACTATTTTCGCCCTTAAAGTGTAAAAATATCACTTAAATAGTGATTTGTAGAGATATTACCATACGGCTGGAAAAACTGTATACGTTATGAATGGTGATCTTTTTATTAGGAAATGAAGTTTTTTAACTATTATTATTATTATTATTGTTGTTGTTGTTGTTGTTGTTGTTGTTGTTGTTGTTGTTGTTGTTGTTGTTATTATTATTATTATTATTATTATTATTATTATTATTATTATTATACAAAGTGTAACCATGTTCATGTCGAACATATCATGCTTTCGAAGCAACATTTTACGTAAGAGAATTTCCCCGAGAACGAAGAAAATTAAGCCAAAATAAATAAATGAATAAATAAAAATAAAAGTAGAGCAAAGTATCAGGACCCCTAGCAACGGCCCAAGCTGACACCAGCAGCAACAAATCAGGCTGACCCAGGACCTGGGCTGACCCAAGGCATTAATTCATTCTTCTCGCGCCAGGAAAAATTAGAGGTCTCTTGGAGGATAACTGACAATCGAGTTGAGACCTTTCGATAATATGTTGCTGTACTGCCACGAGATCTGTTTTCTACCGATTTGTCTTCACGGTTTTGCTTTAACTGGGTCATGTAATTCTAGCCACGAATTCTCCAGTACCTACTGGTAATGAGAGATGGTACAACGGGTAGGAAATGTGGAAGAGGCCTTTTTCTTTAACAAATCTTATCGGTAGAATCGATTACGCTAAAGTATCACGAGTAATGCTTCTTCTTCGATTCTTCATGCATAAGTTGAAATAAATCTCCATCCACTTGGAAGCTTCATTAACGAGTGTGTGTGGGGGCGGACGTGTTGAAAGTCTCTCTCGCGTTTCTTCACAGAAAAGAAGGGTTTTTCGCCCTTGGTGATTATACCTCTCATAGTAAGCAATGTGTTAATAGTGTCTCCACGTAATACCCAGCGTGTAAGCCTGAGAGTGTTGTGCAACGGCAGATATTCTAATATTCTTTCTGCTCCAATCAGTGCCTTAGAAATCTTTCAAATCACAGCTACTCGAGGTCTATTGGTCCTGGGAAATGGGTAAAAGAATGCAGGGTATGTGGTAGTGCTTGACCCCTCCCTTACCGCAAAAATGTCACCCGACCAACCTCCAACCGTTGCGCAAGTGACCCTGGCACCTACCGGTACCTGTGCCCCACACACAAGTTCCGTACTCGCGAACAATTGTCTTTTCTTTATACAATACCAATCGAACCGTTCCGACGTCGAGTCCGCTATACAATCTGTCAGTGATGCCTTCTCCGATGAGGAAATCAACGTTGCATCTACGAAATGCAAAGATCTGATACCAGAGAGCATTCTCAAGGAGCGATCCGCGAAGAACTTGTCCTCTCACAAAAAAATATCTTATATCACTAAGTGGCTAAGGACCTGCTCGGTGGAAATCTACGCCGATGACCCTTACAATCTGCCTCCAAAGGGGCCTGCTGACCTAAGCATACCTGCGGTGTACCACACGGCAGAAAATGCCTTCCAATCAGCAAAATCTCTCTCAGATATAATTGGAAAAAACTCGGAAAAAATTGAGGAGACAAATGATAAATTATCAAGAATCTGGGACGTGATCAAAGGACTACAGGAATCCCTAAACAGCCTTAAAACGGTGGAAACAAATAACTTCACACGGATCTGGGATGCAATCAAAGGAGTGCAGGGATCGATAGACAATCGCACAGATAGCCACCAAACTCCTACGAATGCGGCATCCAGTTTTTCCTCGCCTCCCAGCAACACGGAAGTGCCCCGTTCCGAGGGGACTGTTGGTCCCCCAACCTCTTCTCCCTCCCCAGTACCTCCGGTGGAAGATATATCTCCGGTGATGATTACTAGCCCTCTAATCCTCCCCACCCTATCTCTCCCCCCCAACCCGCATCGTAGATGCAGATGAAACTGATCATGAGGGGTCTGGCGGCTGGCAGATACAAACAAGCAGAAAGAAGAGAAGAACCTCCCGTTTGGCCGCTGGACCGGAGCCCAACATTCGTGTTTCACCTCGCCCGACACCTGAGAAGAGATGTCATGTAGCAATTCACAATCTGCGCTCATCGGTGACGCTAGATGCCATAGTGGAGAGAGTCAAGTTTCTCACTGGCTCTGACCCACTCATCTCTCACGAACTCCCATGCAAGATTAAATATAAAGTGGCTTACAGGATTACCTGCCTATTTCAACACCTCGACGTTCTTAAAGGCGAGAATTTTGGTCCTAATATATTAGTTTCGAGATACAAACTAATCCGGGATCAACCACCCCAAGGGAAACTTACTGACACTCCAACCAGGGTCATTTCCACCGCAAGTGCCAGTCAACCCCCCACGGCGAGTGACTGCCCACTCACCCTGGCTAACCCCCCATCCACCCAAATGATTAGCGCATTCATCTCCCATCTTCGTAAGTAGCCATGGATACATTAAACATATTTTTGGCCTCAAGCGGAACATGCCTCTCCTAAACATGTTCTGCAAAAACTTCAAAGGCATCATTGCATTGCAAGAAACGCTCCTCTGGCCACATGACCTTGCCATCTGCGATTCAATTCATGAAGACTTCAGAACCTTCGCGACTTCATCGATGCAAGTTACAGATCAAATCCTAGCCAGTCGCCCGAAAGGAGGCCTTTCTTTCCTGTGGCACAAATCGTTAAACAATACGATAAAGGTGATGACCTACAGGTGTGACAGATTACTGGGGCTTCAAGTGACAGTAGGGAACTCTAATATCCTAATTATTAATGTTTATATGCCATGGGAAAATAACAATAATTTTGATCACTACTGCATGATCCTAGGGGAGTTACACAGTATTATTCATGATTCCTCCTGCTGATCATATTTGTATAATCGGGGACCTTAATTCTCACCCCACAAAACAATTTTATAATGAACTTACTCGCTTCTGTCAAAATCATGCTCTCCAAATTAGCGATGTAATGCTCTTCCCTCCCTCCTCTTATTCATATGTACATAATAGAGCGGACGCTATTACAACTTCCTGGCTGGACCACTGCATCACATCTCCACAACTTCATGATTCTATTATGACCTGCAATATTCGCTATGATCTTGCAACGGGCTACGATCACATCCCATTACAGATGTCATTCAGTACCCCATCCCTCCCTACCGTGAACCCCCTAACTGACTGCCCACCAGCGGTAAACTGGGATTTTGAAAACCAACAGAAAACCAGATACTTTAGGGCTACCACGGAAACCAGGCTGCGGTCAATAGTTCAACGGGCAGACGCCTTACTTTGTACTAACACAAATTGTAGAAATGACCACCACAAGAGGGAGCTGAATGAATTCTATTCGAACATAATCTCCGCTATGCTTGCTTCGGGCAGGATTGCCTATAGATTTCGTCAAGGTAATTCTCGTAATATACCTGGATGGAATGACTTGGTTAAAGATCTGTATACATACTCATGAGAAATGTTTTTACTGTGGAGGCAAAATGGTAGCCCGAGGGAAGGGCACACTGCATTACTAATGAGACAGGCGAGAACGCAGTTCAAACTTGCTCTTAAGCACTGCAGGTTAAATGAAAAACAACTAAGAGCCGATGCAATGTCTAGAAACTTAGAATCTGGTGATTATCCTCGTCTTTGGAAAGATATCCAGTCCTTAAATCCCAAAACTAAAAAGCTATCACAGAGAGTAGGGGAAGCAGTCGGAGACGAAGCTATTGCAAGAATGTGGGGCGATCACTTCAACAGTATCCTGAATTGCATAAATGATCAAGATTCCCGAAGGGATGTAGATAACCTCCTTACTGACAACATTCAATTTCATTTTGCAGACCGTATTACGCCAGGTAACATCAGCGATGCCATAAACAGCCTACCTAATAATAAATCGCCCGGCTGTGATGGTCTTCCTGCAGAGGCCTTCAAATTCTGCCATCCGATAATTTACATTTTGCTAGCTGCCCTATTCAATGCGTGCATAATTCACCGGTTTCTTCCAGACTCCCTACTCTTAGTTCACTTGATACCATTAATCTAAAACAAGCTAAAGGACGCAGCTGACCCTGGCAACTACCGGCCAATTGCAATCACAACGATCGCATCGAAGATACTTGAGTCTGTTCTTCTAGTGAGACTTCTCCCCTTTCTACACACTACTGACAACCAGTTCGGGTTTAAAGCAAACCACTCAACCGACACCTGCATCTACATACTGAAAGAATTGCTGAACTACTACCTATCATCAGCCTTTCCTGTTTTCCTTTGTTTTGTAGATGTGAGAAAAGCATTTGACAGAGTAAACTACCTGAAGCTCTTCCTGAAGCTGCATAAAAGGGACACACCCCTGTATCTAATTGGCATTTTACATTGCTGGTTCTCCACACAGCAGTTCTGTGTCAAATGGGGTAACGTATTATCTTACACCTTCGGCTCCCTAAACGGGCTTCGGCAAGGGGGCATTCTCTCTCCATACCTGTTTAATACGTACACAGATGCCTTGAATGTCAAACTGAACTCGCTCCCAATCGGATGCATCGTCAATGAAACAACTATAAACAACCTCTGTTATGCAGACGATATGGTTCTGATTTCCCCATCAGTGCAAGGTCTCCAACGACTCATCGACACTTGCCGCCAATATGCAGAGGAATTTGATATAATCTACAACGAAACCAAGACCCAGTGCATGTCGCTGCTCCCGAGATCGCTTAAGCATATTGCAGAACCTCAAATTTTCCTCGGAAACCATCGGCTGGAATTTGTGCACGAATTTCCGTAGTTGGGTCACATTATCACCGACGACCTAAAAGATACGGCAGACATTGAACAGAGGCGTCGTAAACTATGTGCAGCTGGCAACATGATTGCAAGGAGGTTTGCCTTCTGTCACCGAGACGTGAAAATGCTGCTCTTCCGCACGTACTGCTACAGTATTTATGGGTGTTCCCTCTGGACGAACTATACCCGAGAGACCATAAGACGCATCACTGTTGTGCACAATGACATTCTGAGACGCCTCACAAACACTCCCCGCTACCACTCCGCCACACAGATGTTCATAGAAAACCACCAGGACAATTTAAAAATCATTGTTAGGCGAACAATGTCCAGTCTGGTAACCCGAGTGAGAAACAGCAGCAACTCGCTCATACAAAGCATCCTAAGGAGTGAAGCAAGAAGAAAATCTAAATTGAGGGAAAGATGGGAAAATGAGGCCTTTGTCCCATAAAGGACTTAATCTCTGTATTGGCAATATGTCATCTGCAGTTTTTGTCATTATTACATTTATTGCTGTTATTCTAATTTTTTTTTATTATTACTGTGATTACTATCAAGTTGAAGTTTTATTTACATTTAATTTATGTATTTAGCCCTCTGGACCTGACTACTGTAACCACCTAAGGTCTCTAGCTGAAATTTAAGTTATATAATATGTGCACTAACTGTTATTACTCTCAATGCATTTTTTTCTCACCAATATTTTTACTGTTATTACCAGTATGATGATTACTAGCTTTTATGCTACCTCAGCTATTTTGTGGATAAGTGCCGCTTATTCATTTTCTTTTTCTATTTTATTATGTCTCATGTATCTAGATTGTGTATGTTACTGTCTGTATTTTGTATATTCAATGTATATGGCCCCAAGCTGAAATAAAGCATATTATTATTATTATTATTATTATTATTATTATTATTATTATTATTATTATTATTATTATTATTATTATTATAACTGTCATTACAATAACCGAATTGAAAATATTAATAACGTGAATAAAGTAGTTGTAAAATCGATGCTTTATGTGCACCTTCACGGACAAAATATATGACGTTTGTTGAACGATGTATGTACATTAAATGCTCCAGAAATAATGGTCCAAAGTGGTCTTCAAAACAATGGTAAGTATTATTTCTTTATTTATACTATCCTCTTCCTGGTGGGAACATCACCATCTAACTCTGTTTCCATAACATTATAACCTGCCTGTTTCTTCAGAAGAGGGATTTACCCTTATTTAAGAAAAGCATTCAAACGAGTTTTCTGTACAATTAAAATGCTTTACGAGCCATGGCCCATGAAGCGCTCAGCCACGCCCCGGTGATACCTGCTTTGATAGTGTGCAAATGAAAAAACTTTCGTTTGAAGTTTGAAGGTTTTAAAGGCTAATGAATGACTTTCCTTAGAGAATAAGAAATTCATCGTCGCTTTGATCGTCTTTTATAAGGTGCCTTCTGACTCTCAATACGAAAGCCAGAGCAGTTTCAGAGTTTTTGTTATCAGTTTTGCTCCGTTGTAGACATAGAATTCTTATTTTCTTAATCATGTGGTTTAACTAATTCAGTGGGAATTCCAGTGGGATGTCACAACTATGGTAATAACCACCCACTCGTTAGTCAAACTTCTGCAGAGTAATAGACGCTCATATTGAAGACGGAAGGAGTAAAATGTAGATAAAACAATAAATATGGGAATCAATAAGCAAACGAAAAAATATTACGAATAAATAGCAACTGAGGTTGTCACAGCAGCGAAAATAAACTAACTACACAAGAAAAATGAATAGCGATTTATCAGTATCGCCTCTACTGCATCGTGACTACGGTTCAAAATTATCCGTAAAATACAAAACCGGTTATTAATCGTCTGAAATTTTCACAGCCGGTTATTAACCGATTAATAAAATGCAAACAAAAACAGGATGAAGGGCAAAGAAACGGAAAATGTTGAGTATTCATTAACTTATTGAGTATAAAAGAGACATTTCCTTTTAATGATAATGCGTTTATTATTCAACAACATATAAAGAAACATAAAATATTGTATGTTTACTTTTAATAATACTTGATACTTAATCAAGATTCTATCTTGAAGAACAAAAATATTACTACTAATCAACTTTATGTGTTCTGAAATGAACGGTAAACGATTAACCGGTTAAAAAGGTCTAAGTAACCGGTTGTGAAATTTTTATTTTACCGACTAATAACCGGTTATTCTTGACCGGTTTCGAACCTTAATCGTGACTCAAATGGCCTGAAGAGCAGCGGTTGAATCCCTCTTGACAAAAAAAGAAAGAGAAGTCACTCCTTCTCAAGTAAACCGACGACGACAGTTTGGCACATTTCAACGCGCGAAATTCACCCGAGATCGTCAGCGCTAACCGGAATTCAAAAGTCACCGTATGGCCAATTTCGGGATCAGCGCGCGAATGTCGATGAACGTCTTTATGGCCCGGCCATTCAGGTGAACTGCTGGAATTCGGGAACATTCCTGTTACCTTTCACTCCGGTTTCCCCCGTCTGTTGTGGTAGTGACTCACATTTGGACTTTCATATTTTCTTGATTCGCTGCCAGTTTGATCATCCTTCTGAAGGAATCTGTCTTCGGGCACTTGTTTTCTTAGTTTCTTCTTGGTCTTGTCCAGCATATAGTTCAAAGTGTTATTTTCTTTCATGGCATTGTAGTTTGGAACATTTGTTTTCATTTAAATGTTAACTCTGACAGTTTTCCCAAAGACCCTTAAGTAATGCCTATAGTGTACCTCATGAGGTGCACTGATGGCACTAACCTTGCTTCCGCTACACTGCGTATTCATTTAAAATCACATTCGCTATAATTGTGGAATGAAAGTTCATAATGATTTTAATATACGGGTACTTATTAGTTGATGGTGAAAGTTACCTATCTAACTGCTTACTGGCTAAAATCTGGTTAAGAAAACTTATTTATAATAGAATAACCAGCTAAAAAAAATGAATGAAGTGAAAAGTAAAATATATGAAATAAGAAGTGAAATACATAACTCTCAATGAAAACGAAGGACACACCAATTACAGGATTTAATTGCCAGAGTTCCTCGAAAAGTCGATACAACTCATTACAGTTCCACTTTCTTAAAATCAATCAGAGCCGTGACCCTGGATTTTGTAATATAGCTCTATGGTATGGGATCATCTCTAAATATCTCCTTCCTAAGTTTAAGCTGCTATTCTAACTTTTATATGCTGTATTTTAACCATAAGTATTATAACCTTTTGATTGAAACTTTCAAATATAGGCAGTTCTGAATGCTGATTATACAGGGTGTCCATAAAGTCCCAGTACTATTACAAGTATTTATTGTACAGAATGGTACTGGGACTTTATGGACACCCTGTATCTTTTGCACTGAAGACTTTAGAAACTAACGACAATTCCCACAAAAGGAGTAAGAAATCGAAGCTAGTCGAACGAGTAATCTAATATCAGGTTCAAATCTCGCGAGACGATGACTAAACCTCGCGAGAGAGAGAGAGAGAGAGAGAGAGAGAGAGAGAGAGAGAGAGACAGGTGCTTTTGGCCTGAAGAGACCATCACCATCATCGCTTAATGTCAATGACCGTCAGGAACAATAATCATTCGGCTGCTTAAGGGTCCTTTCCCTTCAGAATTCGGGGACGCTAATGAGTTTCTCCCGCAGATAATTAATATGACAAACGACCTTCCATGAGGCAGCTGAACAGCCATTACATGTTGTGGAATCTGTTGAGCAGTTTTACAAACAATAGCTGCAGATATGTAGGTGGATTTGGCAAAACGAAACTTGCTTTTCACTCTTAGTACATGCTTTTTCTTCTCTCTCTCTCTCTCTCTCTCTCTCTCTCTCTCTCTCTCTCTCTCTCTCTGTCTCATCTATACCTGTTCCAGATTTCTGCAAATTTATAAAACAACTTCAGAATGAAACCAAGGATTCCAATCTAAATTCATGAAAATTATATACATGTTTATACACACACACACAAACACACACACACACACACACACACACACACACACACACACACACACACACACACATATATATATATATATATATATATATATATATATATATATATACCCATCAATATCCTTTGCAGGACTATGCAATATTGTCTACTTTTAAAGTACAAATTATAATACTTGACAGACATCAATACCAAACACCCTCCTCGATTACCCTAGGGAGCCTTTAAAGGGAAGGCCTTATTGGACACAATTTTCAAGTTGAAAGAGTTTCCATTATCAGGGAATCATTTAATTAGAATATCGTGATAATGTCAAGAAATCAAATAGTCACAAGTTTTGGGGGGAATTACCCAGCAATTTGCAGGAGTCCGATTAAAGATTCAAGCATTCATGAATTAGTGGGGTAGGTGCTCAGAATATTAATGGTTTGATAATTTTTATTATTGATAGCACGTCAGCAGGTGAAAAGAAGACATATAAAAATAAGAATTAACACAGAAATTAGGATATTTTATATATATATATATATATATATATATATATATATATATATAATATTATCGTAATTTTTATATAAAAAAGCTAGCGAGGGGATTTACAAACCCAAAGGAAAGAGACGCTGCAAAAGCATCGCATGTATCCATTTCCAGTGAATTCGGGTTATAACGGAAGTTTTACAATATGTATCGTACAAAACTATTTCAGAATTATTCCTATAAAAAAAAAACTTTCTCCATCATCACTCTTCTGTGTAGATTTGGAAGGGGAGAGATTTTCCACACTGCTGGATTCCCCTCTTTTTCTGTCCCTTTCTACCTTCCCCACAAATGTCCTGCTCCAAAGGGATGTTCCCGAAACACAGACAACAAACAGGAGGTGAATCTGTTTCCTTGCACTGGGCGACATTTGAAGAAACTAAACTTTGACAAAAGAATAAAAATAAAATAAAATAAGATAATAAGATAAATAAATCACACTTTTATTCAAATGCACTAAAAAATAAAAAATATTTTTTTGAAACACCAGGATTTTCTTACAATTAATCATGTCTAAAAAAAATAAAAATAGGGGCGCTCAACATTGGGTAAATGCTACAATATATATACATATATATATATATATATATATATATATATATAGATATATATATATATATATATATATATTTCTTGTAGCATTTCCTTCATCGTTTGGCGGCCATACTTTTATTTTTGTGGACATGAATGATTAATTGTGAGAAAATCCTGGTGTGTTTTAATTTTTTTTTTTTATTATTTAGTGCATTTTAATAAGTATGTTAAAAATCGTTTATATTTTCTATTTTATTCTTCATAGTTTTTAAATGCATTAGAAACAAGTGGGACGAGACGACTGTAATTTATTATGTTTGATGGTTGGAAGGTGGATGATCAACTTAGCAATTTGGAGCCCTCTATCCTAAGTATTTTTCAAGATCTGAGGGGACACAGAAGAAGTGGGGGCGGACAGACAAATGGCCATCTCGATAGTTCTCTCTTACAGACAACTACAAGAAAGACAAAATTCTGTTACTCATTAGAAAAATAGACTTTTATTGCAGATCTTTATCCTTTGTATAAAAAAATGTTGCCTTTGAAAAATAAAGCACCTTCAAATGTGATTGCAACCGTGGCAACGAAAATGAGAGTTTACTTGCTTATCAGTAATTAATTTCATCTTTATTTCAGAAAAATCATTTTTATTCTTTTTTTAATTCTTCCTTTATATTTTAGCATTAAACAATGGGAACATTTACTAAGGATGTTATTGAAGTATTGGGGAAGATGCATGCAAACGAAGGCATGATAATAATAATAATAATAATAATAATAATAATAATAATAATAATAATAATAATAATAATAATAATAATAATAAAATAATGCGCCTTAATCAACATACAAAAAAGCAAAGTAACGAGAACTGAAGGGATAAAGCTACCAGATGGGAGCAACATCAAATAGATGAGACGGGATACAAATACCTGGGAATAATGGAAGGAGGGGATATAAAACACCAAGAGATGAAGGACACGATCAGGAAAGAATATATGCAGAGACTCAAGGCGATACTTAAGTCAAAACTCAACGCCGGAAATATGATAAAAGCCATAAACACATGGGCAGTGCCAGTAATCAGATACAGCGCAGGAATAGTGGAATGGACGAAGGCAGAACTCTGCAGCATAGATCAGAAAACCAGGAAACATATGACAATAGACAAAGCACTACACCCAAGAGCAAATACGGACAGACTATACATAACACGAAAGGAAGGAGGGAGAGGACTACTAAGTATAGAGGACTGCGTCAACATCGAGAACAGAGCACTGGGGCAATATCTGAAAACCAGTGAAGACGAGTGGCTCAAGAGTGCATGGGAAGAAGGACTAATAAAAGTAGACGAAGACCCAGAAATATACAGAGACAGGAGAAAGACAGACAGAACAGAGGACTGGCACAACAAACCAATGCACGGACAATACATGAGACAGACTAAAGAACTAGCCAGCGATGACAATTGGCAATGGCTACAGAGGGGAGAGCTAAAGAAGGAAACTGAAGGAATGATAACAGCGGCACAAGATCAGGCCCTAAGAACCAGATATGTTCAAAGAACGATAGACGGAAATAACATCTCTCCCATATGTAGGAAGTGCAATACGAAAAATGAAACCATAAACCCATAGCAAGTGAATGCCCGGCACTTGCACAGAACCAGTATAAAAAGAGGCATGATTCAGTGGCAAAAGCCCTCCACTGGAGCCTGTGCAAGAAACATCAGCTACCTTGCAGTAACAAGTGGTACGAGCACCAACCTGAGGGAGTGATAGAAAACGATCACGCAAAGATCCTCTGGGACTATGGTATCAGAACGGATAGGGTGATACGTGCAAACAGACCAGACGTGACGTTGATTGACAAAGTCAAGAAGAAAGTATCACTCATTGATGTCGCAATACCATGGGACACCAGAGTTGAAGAGAAAGAGAGGGGAAAAAATGGATAAGTATCAAGATCTGAAAATAGAAATAAGAAGGATATGGGATATTATTGCCAGTGGAAATTGTACCCATAATCATAGGAGCACTAGGCACGATCCCAAGATCCCTGAAAAGGAATCTAGAAAAACTAGAGCTGAAGTAGCTCCAGGACTAATGCAGAAGAGTGTGATCCTAGAAACGGCACACATAGTAAGAAAAGTGATGGACTCCTAAGGAGGCAGGATGCAACCCGGAACCCCACACTATAAATACCACCCAGTCGAATTGGAGGACTGTGATAGAGCAAAAAAAAAAAAAATAAATAAATAATAATAAAATAATAATAATAATAATAATAATAATAATAATAATAATAATAATAATAATAATAATAATAATAATAATAATAATAATAATAATAATAATTTATAATAATAATAATAATATACTAATAATAATAATAATAATAATAATAATAATAATAATAAACATTTGAACTTAAAATACTATCCTTTGAGTGTGATTTAAGAGTATGCCGAAAAACGTATTCTTGCTTCACAATTAGAATAAAACAAAACGTTCTCTCTAAATTTCCCTGTTAACATTCGGCGAGGGACCAATAAGTCATATTACATCACAGAAATAATATATAAGTTTCCCAAAGCGGAAATAAGTGGAATTCATTCATTTCCCAGACGAACTCAAAACTCGGTCGTCATTTGATGCGAGGAATCTCCCCTTGCTGGAAGGAGAATTGGATCCTCACCGGATTTGCGAAGGGAAGAAACGTGATAAACTTATAAACTCCATAATTATCATTCTTTAGATTTCTTGGGAGGGGGAAACTGCAGTGTACGTGGAATTATATCTTTCGACGAACAAAAACAGTCCTTCGCTTGTTTTCCGTTCTAAGGAGCATAAACAATTTTGTCTTGTTTTGCTCGTCTTATGAAAACATTCATTCAGTATTCTGTTCAACATATTGAGTTCACCCACATTCATATATATATATATATATATATATATATATATATATATATATATATATATATATATATTATTTTTTTCTTATTTTTTTCTATTGGCTAAGAGTTTTTTTCAAATTCTTGTGACTTTGTCTTAATTCTTGCATCTCTCAATTTATTACTTTGTGTGTGTTAGTCTCTCTTTTGTTAATCACTTTCCATTATTTTCTTATGCTATTTCTTTTATAACACATTAGGAATGACTTTCTTTCAGTAGTTTCGGAAACTAATGTTCTATTGTAACTCACCTTGAACAAACGCTAATAATAATAATAATAATAATAATAATAATAATAATAATAATAATAATAATAATAATAATAATAATAATAAAATAATGCGCCTTAATCAACATACAAAAAAGCAAAGTAACGAGAACTGAAGGGATAAAGCTACCAGATGGGAGCAACATCAAATAGATGAGACGGGATACAAATACCTGGGAATAATGGAAGGAGGGGATATAAAACACCAAGAGATGAAGGACACGATCAGGAAAGAATATATGCAGAGACTCAAGGCGATACTTAAGTCAAAACTCAACGCCGGAAATATGATAAAAGCCATAAAACACATGGGCAGTGCCAGTAATCAGATACAGCGCAGGAATAGTGGAATGGACGAAGGCAGAACTCCGCAGCATAGATCAGAAAACCAGGAAACATATGACAATACACAAAGCACTACACCCAAGAGCAAATACGGACAGACTATACATAACACGAAAGGAAGGAGGGAGAGGACTACTAAGTATAGAGGACTGCGTCAACATCGAGAACAGAGCACTGGGGCAATATCTGAAAACCAGTGAAGACGAGTGGCTCAAGAGTCATGGGAAAAAGGACTAATAAAAGTAGACGAAGACCCAGAAATATCAGAGACAGGAGAAAGACAGACAGAACAGAGGACTGGCACAACAAACCAATGCACGGACAATACATGAGACAGACTAAAGAACTAGCCAGCGATGACAATTGGCAATGGCTACAGAGGGGAGAGCTAAAGAAGGAAACTGAAGGAATGATAACAGCGGCACAAGATCAGGCCCTAAGAACCAAGTATGTTCAAAGAACGATAGACGGAAATAACATCTCTCCCATATGTAGGAAGTGCAATACGAAAAATGAAACCATAACCACATAGCAAGTGAATGCCGGCACTTGCACAGAACCAGTACAAAAAGAGGCATGATTCAGTAGCAAAAGCCCTCCACTGGAGCTGTGCAAGAAACATCAGCTACCTTGCAGTAATAAGTGGTACGAGCACCAACCTGAGGGAGTGATAGAAAAAGAAAACGATCACGCCAAAAAGATCCTCTGGGACTATGGTATCAAAGAACGGATAGGGTGATACGTGCAAAAAAACAGACCAGACGTGACGTTGATTGACAAAGTCAAGAAGAAAGTATCACTCATTGATGTCGCAATACCATGGGACACCAGAGTTGAAGAGAAAGAGAGGGAAAAAATGGATAAGTATCAAGATCTGAAAATAGAAAATAAGAAGGATATGGGATATGCCAGTGGAAATCGTACCCATAATCATAGGAGCACTAGGCACGATCCCAAGATCCCTGAAAAGGAATCTAGAAAAACTAGAGGCTGAAGTAGCTCCAGGACTAATGCAGAAGAGTGTGATCCTAGAAACGGCACACATAGTAAGAAAAGTGATGGACTCCTAAGGAGGCAGGATGCAACCCGGAACCCCACACTATAAATACCACCAGTCGAATTGGAGGACTGTGATAGAGCAAAAAAAAAAAAAAAAATAAATAAATAATAATAAATAATAATAATAATAATAATAAAATAATAATATATTTAATAATAATAATATAATAAAATAATAATAATAATAATAATATAAAATAATAATAATAATAAACATTTGAACTTGAAATACTATCCTTTGAGTGTGATTTAAGAGTATGCCGAAAAACGTATTCTTGCTTCACAATTAGAATAAAACAAAACGTTCTCTCTAAATTTCCCTGTTAACATTCGGCGAGGGACCAATAAGTCATATTACATCACAGAAATAATATATGTTTCCCAAAGCGGAAATAAGTGGAATTTCATTCATTTCCCAGACGAACTCAAAACTCGGTCGTCATTTGATGCGAGGAATCTCCCCTTGCTGGAAGGAGAATTGGATCCTCACCGGATTTGCGAAGGGAAGAAACGTGATAAACTTATAAACTCCATAATTATCATTCTTTAGATTTCTTGGGAGGGGGAAACTGCAGTGTACGTGGAATTATATCTTTCGACGAACAAAAACAGTCCTTCGCTTGTTTTCCGTTCTAAGGAGCATAAACAATTTTGTCTTGTTTTGCTCGTCTTATGAAAACATTCATTCAGTATTCTGTTCAACATATTGAGTTCACCCACAATTCATATATATATATATATAATATATATATATATATATATATATATATATATATATATATATTTATATATATATATATATTATTTTTTTCTTATTTTTTTCTATTGGCTAAGAGTTTTTTTCAAATTCTTGCGACTTTCTCTTAATTCTTGCATCTCTCAATTTATTACTTTGTGTGTGTTAGTCTCTCTTTTGTTAATCACTTTCCATTATTTTCTTATGCTATTTCTTTTATAACACATTAGGAATGACTTTCTTTCAGTAGTTTCGGAAACTAATGTTCTTTTGTAACTCACCTTGACCAAACGCTAATAATAATACTAATAATAATAATAATCATAATAATAATAATAATAATAATAATAATAATACTTAGGAAACAGACCTCACTCAAGCGCACTTTATTAAAAGTGATGGCTACTCTGTAAAATTGAAATTTAAAAATATATACACTGATCTTGACCCTGCATTTGAAAAATGACCTCCATAGGCGCTCTATTGGCCTGTTTAAGCATCAATGAAAAAGCCGCTATTCGAAAAGTAGAGAAGAATCTCTACAAGCGTAACGCTGCTGAAGTAGCCATTACTTTTAATAATAATAATAATAATAATAATAATAATAATAATAATAATAATAATAATAGTAACAGCTGTCTTCGCTGCATTTAATTTGCATAGAGTCTTCTCTATTCACCTTAAAATCTTCTTTTTATCAATATGAGACTACATAAACGAATGACCTGAGACACATGATGCCCAGGTATTTGTAGCAGGCGGAGTTTTAACAACTGGTGGATTCGTCAGTAGGATGAATTTCAACTGGGCATGGGTTGTTGAGAGATTTCTCCACCGACCCATGGCCAATTCAAATTCAGTCTATTAACCAATCCACCAACTGTTACAAAAGCTAATGAACTGAGATGTATGGTATCAGGCGGCGGTATTTACAATTGGTTACTGCCAGTGATTGTCGACACGTTAGAGGAAATAACATAAGACAGCAGAAATCTTTGCATGTCATTAGAAAACTTGATATACTTACAACTTGCTGATAAAAAGATTATAAGACGAACAGAGACGACTCTATACAAATTAAATGCCGTGGTAGCATATAATTTTCAACTCGACCGCCCACAGAAAGGGTCTCCCTTGTAATATATGATACTATAGTAATGATATAAACAGTTTTCACTTACTCGGCGAGTAAGCCTACATGCTACTCTATTGTTGTTTGTTGGGGGTTAGGAAAGGTCTAAAAAGGTCCGAAAAAGGTATTTCGCGTAGAGTTAAAGAAACAGGAAATTTAGGATGGGATATTTATGATTTATTTATTGTAATGAAAAAGTTAAAAATGAACAATGTGCATATTAAACAGTACAGATAATTGTTTCTAACAAAATATATCGTATTTTTTCACTGGTGAAACAACAGGCTATCTGTACATTTTAGCACGATTTAATTTATTTGATATACTGAATTTAGAGGCTATATTTCTGTTCAATTATCCCTGTTGTTAGTATGAGTAGTACTATGAGTATTAAATACGAAGAACACTTCACGTTAATTTAGGAATATAATGTTTACAACTTATACGTCTGTGGAAAATCTTGCAAGTGTCCCAGGTAAGCTGGAGGTTGGATTACGCACTGTTTTTTTTTTCATTTTTTTTAGGAAATATGAATACATAAGATCCGGACAGAAAATTCCCGTAACTAATAATAATAATAATAATAATAATAATAATAATAATAATAATAATAATAATAATAATAATAATAATAATATACTTCTGTAACTCGATCATATCCGACACCACATGAACTGGAATTTTCTTTTGCTGAATAAGAATCCATCATTCCAGGAACTGAACTATAAATAATTTCAATCTATTAAAAAACTATCATGTTATATTTCTTTATTTCATATATATATATATATATACAATTTATATATATATATATATATATATATATATATATATGTACGCATATATATATATATATATATATATATGTGTGTGTGTGTGTGGGTGTGTGTGTGTGGTGTATATATATGTATGGTAGTGTGTGTGTGTGTGTGTGTGTGTGTGTAATGTGTGTATACAAGTAAGTATAAGCATTTTCAATAACTAGACTTCTATCTAATCCAGAGTATAATTCCGTTTTAATTCCTTATTTAATAGTCACTCTTTCTCATTTGCTTTTTAGCCATTGACAGAATCGAGGACAGTCATGGAATTCTTGAACAACCAACAACAATTACAGAGACGATTTTGCATTTGCTCACGTTGTCCATCTTGTGGAACTGGCTCGTCATTTCCAGACCGAAAGAAATACGGTTTTTCCAAAAAGTCCCGCGGGACTGGAATCCAGGATTCCAGGAGGTTGACAAGAGAAGGTTGACGGGGAGATTTCGAAGCGTCTCGTTGTAGTTCGCCAAAAGACAAATGAAACTGGAAAGTTCGAGGCAGGAAAAATCTAATGGGAAGTTTGGCGACTGAGTTTCCTTCGGTGTTGCGTGAGTCTGCAGATTCTGTCTTCTTGTGCTTGGCTTGAGTTGCAAGTGCATCGTTTCCCTCGTAATGTTTAGTGATTTCTTACATTCTGCATTAAGACAGCCTCTTCTGGGATAGGTTACTCAGTAAGCAAATAGCGTTGTGTGCTTTTTTAATAATAATAATAATAATAATAATAATAATAATAATAATAATAATAATAATAATAATAATAATAATAATAATAATGTAAAAGAAAGCCCACAAAATTACTGAATATAGCATGTTTACTTTTATTTACATATTTGTAAATTTGTAAATACAAGTAAACAAGTTCTACTCAGTAAATTGTTTGGTTTCTTTTTATCTTCAGAAGAAAACTGAAAAAAGTTTTTGTTTTTGTTTGGAATAATAATAATAGTATAGTTATTGAATTTAATAGCTCCTACAATGCCATTCAGCTTAAAATGATCTTTTTTCTAGTCTTCCGATGTTGTCTTTTTTCTTCTTTTGGAAGGCTGAAGATGAAATAGAAAAAGACATCATCAAATGATTAAAAAAAAAGACTACTATAAGCTGAATGCCATTGTAACAGCAATTCAATTCAATAAAATGTGCTTATATGAAGGGTTACTGCCAATAATAATAATCTTAATTAATAATAATAATTAATTAATAATAATAATAATAATAATAATAATCATCAAGAAAACCAAAGGAGGAAATGCAACGAGAAATACAAAGTACAAGAGAGGGGACTAAACACACAATAGAAGATGTAAAACAGAAGGCTTAAGGCCAAAGCACATAAGATCCAACGGTACATGAACAGGAATAAGGGATACCAACAGAACAAACTATTCGGAACCAACCAGAAAAGACTATACAGCCAACTAAGAGGGGAAGACAACCACCCAGAAATTCCCGAAGCCGAACCAAGTAAGAGACTCTGGGAAAACATATGGAGCAATCCGGTATCACACAACAAACATGCAACATGGCTCCAGGAAGTCAAGGAAGAAGAAACAGGGAGAATAAAACAAAGATTCACAGAGATCACGACAGACACAGTCAGACACCAACTAAAGAAAATGCCAAACTTAAAGGCCCCAAAGCCCCCAGGTCCCGATGAAGTCCATGGATACTGGCTCAAAACTTCTTCCAAGGCCCTACACCACGAATAGCAGAACAACTCCAGCATGTATCTCAATCACCAAGCAACCCCCAAATGGATGACCCACAGGAAGAACATCCTTAGTACAAAAAGACAAGAGTAAGGGAAATATAGCCAGTAACTACAGGCCTATCACCTGCCTACCAATAATGTGGAAGTTACTCACAGGTATCATCAGTGAAAGGCTATACAACTACCTAGAGGAGACAAACACCATCCCCCACCAACAGAAAGGCTGCAGAAGGAAGTGTAGGGGCACAAAAGACCAGCTCCTGATAGACAAAATGGTATGAAAAACAGTAGGAGAAGAAAACCAACCTAAGCATGGCATGGATAGACTATAAGAAAGCCTTCGACATGATACCACACACATGGCTAATAGAATGCCTGAAAATATATGGGGCAGAGGAAAATACCATCAGCTTCCTCAAAAAATACAATGCGCAACTGGAATACAATACTTACAAGCTCTGGAATAAGACTAGCAGAGGTTAATATCAGGAGAGGTATCTTCCAGGGCGACTCACTGTCCCCACTACTCTTCGTAGTAGCCATGATTCCCATGACAAAAGTACTACAGAAGATGGATGCCGGGTACCAACTCAAGAAAAGAGGCAACAGAATTAACCATCTGATGTTCATGGACGACATCAAGCTGTATGTAAGAGCATCAAGGAAATAGATACCCTAATCCAGACTGTAAGGATTGTATCTGGGGACATCAGGATGGAGTTTGCAATAGAAAAAAATCGCTTCCTTAGTCAACATACAAAAGGCAAAGTAACGAGAACTGAACGGGATAAAGCTACCAGATGGGAGCAACATCAAACACATAGATGAGACAGGATACAAATACCTGGGAAAAATGGAAGGAGGAGATATAAAACACCAAGAGATGAAGGACACGATCAGGAAAGAATATATGCAGAGACTCAAGGCGATACTCAAGTCAAAACTCAACGCCGGAAATATGATAAAAAGCCATAAAACACATGGGCAGTGCCAGTAATCAGATACAGCGCAGGAATAGTGGAATGGACGAAGGCAGAACTCCGCAGCATAGATCAGAAAACCAGGAAACATATGACAATACACAAAGCACTACACCCAAGAGCAAATACGGACAGACTATACATAACACGAAAGGAAGGAGGGAGAGGACTACTAAGTATAGAGGACTGCGTCAACATCGAAACAGAGCACTGGGGCAATATCTGAAAACCAGTGAAGACGAGTGGCTAAAGAGTGCATGGAAGAAGGACTAATAAAAGCAGACGAAGACCCAGAAATATACAGAGACAGGAGAAAGACAGAAAGAACAGAGGACTGGCACAACAAACCAATGCACGGACAATACATGAGACAGACTAAAGAACTAGCCAGCGATGACAATTGGCAATGGCTACAGAGGGGAGAGCTAAAGAAGGAAACTGAAGGATGATAACAGCGGCACAAGATCAGGCCCTAAGAACCAGATATGTTCAAAGTACGATAGACGGAAATAACATCTCTCCCCATATGTAGGAAGTGCAATACAAAAAGTGAAACCATAAACCACATAGCAAGTGAATGCCCGGCACTTGCACAGAACCAGTACAAAAAGAGGCATGATTCAGTAGCAAAAGCCCTCCACTGGAGCCTGTGCAAGAAACATCAGCTACCTTGCAGTAATAAGTGGTACGACCACCAACCTGAAGGGGTGATAGAAAACGATCACGCAAAGATCCTCTGGGACTATGGTATCAGAACGGATAGGGTGATACGTGCAAACAGACCAGACGTGACGTTGATTGACAAGGTCAAGAAGAAAGTATCACTCATTGATGTCGCAATACCATGGGACACCAGAGTTGAAGAGAAAAGAGAGGGAAAAATTGGATAAGTATCAAGATCTGAAAATAGAAATAAGAAGGATATGGGATATGCCAGTGGAAATCGTACCCATAATCATAGGAGCACTAGGCACGATCCCAAGATCCCTGAAAAGGAATCTAGAAAAACTAGAGGCTGAAGTAGCTCCAGGACTCATGCAGAAGAGTGTGATCCTGGAAACGGGACACATAGTAAGAAAAGTGATGGACTCCTAAGGAGGCAGGATGCAACCCGGAACCCCACACTATAAATACCACCCAGTCGAATTGGAGGACTGTGATAGAGCAAAAAAAAAAAAAAAAAAAAAAATACAATATAATAATAATAATACTTTATTGAGAGTAACGGCTACTTCAGCAGCGTTACACTAGCCTGTTCAAGTAGCACGGCAAAAGTCGCTATTCGGAAAATAGAGAAGAATCTCTACAAGTGTTACGCTGCTGAAGTAGTCATTACTTTTGATAGAGTATGCTTGAGAGAGGGTCTGCTTCCTAAGTACAACAACAACAACAACAACAATAATAATAATAATAATAATAATAATAATAATAATAATAATAATAATAATAATAATAATAATAATAATAATAATTAATTATTATTAATAATAATAATAATAATAATAATAATAATAATAATAATAATAATAATAATAAGAATAATAATAATAATAATAATAAAAATGTCTTATAAACCCGATAAACAGAAAAGAAAGGAAAAGCTTCGAAAATCAAGGCATACAGAACATTTTCGTCTCCTATTCTGAAGCAAGTTTGAACGTTTCCCCCGACACCCAGAAACGTTGCAGATAATGAGGATCGAACTTTCTCTTGGCAAACGTTTTTCCCTGTTTAAATGATGTATATTATTTACCTCCATTATCAGAGTACTCGCGGGAATAGAATTTCCTTAACGCCTGAAGATATCGTCTGCGTCTCGATATTTCCTTAGGAAATGTTTTTGATTTTTTTTTTGCGAGGTTCGTGATGGGAATAGTTTTAATTTCCTCTATGTTCTTCCGAGTATCTTTTTATAGACGAGATTGATTGATTCATACATCGCTAATAAAATTGGTGTTTCAACCATTGTATAGTATATATACATATATACATTTATGCATACACACACACACACACTCATATATTATATATATATAATATATATATATATACCTATATATCTATATATACTATATATATACACCACACACACTACATATATATATATATTTATATATGGTATATACACACATATATATATATATATATATCTATATATATATATATTAGGGCTGTGCCTTGTATGATAAGGCGCCCTATGTGGGAATGTTAGACTAGCGATAATCTATACGCTAAGTCGGTTGGTATTGCACTTCCATCTTCAATGGAGTGTCTGGGGTTTTGTAGATCACTTACGAAGTCGGTATTATCTTACGACGATGTGTTAAAACTCATGGTTCGGTGAGGTTCTTGTAGAAAACACTAAGTATAAAAATAGTATATTCTCTGAAGTTTTACATGATGAAGATCAGGTATGATCGTACAAGTCTTCTATGACGATAGCTTGATCGCTTCTGCCAATGATGATGGCTAATCCTATTCCTCTACATGATAAAGCTTAGGTAAAGAGGTACAGGTCTTCTAATGACGATAGCTAACTCTGTTCTGCCCGTCTACCATCTCTGTTACAAGTTATGAAGGAACAGACAGTAGTTCGAACATATGAACATACTATCAGATGACATAGTTTCATACGAACACAATCGAATGAGACACGCTACAGATCACGTAGGCCGTTTGAATAATAGGTCGGGGTAGTTGTCTCAAGCAGGAGCTTGATAATGTTTATAAACAATTGAATGACTACAGGTGACGGCATGTTATCTTAGCTTACATACTTATTGTATACGTCATCTTTAGCGTCTCTAGTCTGATCACATTCCTGCAAGCAACTGGTTGACTCCTTTAGTTTTAGGACCTTCTTTAATATGAACTTTTAAGATTCATTTTATTTTAATTATATATATATATATAATATATATATATATGGGTAATAATATTCCTTATATTTTTAATTTATATTATATATATATATATTATATATATATAATATATATAGAGAGAGAGAGAGAGAGAGAGAGAGAGAGAGAGAGAGAGAATTCATTTCTAGTTCTGAGAATGATTTGAGAATGATTTGAAACATGTAGAATAGTATTTGGATTTGTTTTAAATAAATCAACTTACGAACAATAAAACTATAAGTATCCTTTTAAATAATGTTGGCAAAAGTTAGGGTGGACTTAAATTATAGGAACTCTAAACACCTGAGAGGCTACTTAATTTTAAAGAAACAAATCCATAATTAAAGTTAGACTTTTCTAATTTCTGCAGCTAATCTATAATCTATGAATATATGTGGATAATTCACTTCGTCTTCAAGAATGCTTATCTAAGAATCCAGCTACGTCCGCCAGCGTAGACACTCCTACCCAATGAATTCTCAATATTTTCACATCTCTCTCTCTCTCTCTCTCTCTCTCTCTCTCTCTCTCTCTCTCTCTCTCTCTCTCTCTCGAGCTGGAATAATTCGTTTTTGTTTTCACAAAAGCGGAGAGAAAGGAATTCTTGAAATTTAACAAATGAGGGATTGATAAATCCATTATCCTTATTAAACCAATGTGACAAAAGTTCTCATTCACTTCAACGTCAGTAAAAAACATTAGGCAGTGTCTCTTTGTATATGGACGTAAAATAAAAAATAAATAAAAAGATGAAGGATTTTCTTATTTTCTGCCCAACCTAGAGACGTGCCAATGATTCATCACCGTTTGGAAGGCTGTCCGAGTTCTGAGTTGTGACTACACTTTATATGCGCACGATAGGATTCATTGCTTATTAGTTTGCTTGTATGGCTAAGCACGACCGTTGTTTATCATTTTACCGATACTGTGTTTTATGTGATCTTTAGTATGTGACCTTTTGAATTTGTAAATTTTGTTCGAATATATTCTAGCGTGGTGTCACATATGTACTGCTGCATAGAGCTTAACAAAGAAATCCTTAAGTTGTTAGAGAACTGCTGAAGCATTCAGTCTGCAAGTCTGTCATGACGAGTGCCAAGAATAAATGTATCAGATCAATTATAAAACGACAGAAAAATGGAAGTAATTAACGCTATACGTATATGCACAGTGGCACTTCCGATATATGCCCAGGGAAAAAAGAGAGCAAAGGGATTGAATTAGGGAGATGAAACCAGCCATTCTTTGGTGTCCTCCTGTCCCATGGAATAGCTGCGAAGTCCCCCATCCTGACCGAAATCTTGGCTGGTGCAGAAAAAGTCTCCAGTGACGTCGGAGAATAGAAATGGAATCCCAGTGTGCAAACATTTCCTAATGAGATCGATCAAGGCTTTGCTGAAAATATATATATACTCTCTCTCTCTCTCTCTCTCTCTCTCTCTCTCTCTCTCTCTCTCTCTCTCTCTCAAACGGCGTTAACTAACTATAGTCTATAAGGCATCACACAGGCGTGTGATCTCAGGTTTAATCCCTTGTGGTAAGATATGACGTTGCCTGGTTCCCTTACCATGATGCCATTTCCGCTTCTGCTGACTTAAGCAGAGAATTGAGTGTTTATTAATGGACCTCACTGGGTCGAAGATGGGATTCAGAGAGAGAGAGAGAGAGAGAGAGAGAGAGAGAGAGAGAGAGAGCGTCTAAATCATTAAAACGAGAGGGGCTCGATGTGGAAACTGTAACCCAACGGAGATGAATCATTCATAGGATATTCACACACCATCACATGCATACATACTCTCTCTGTCTCCCTCTCTGTCTCCCTCTCTGTCTCTCTCTCTCTCTCTCTTTCTCTCTCTCTCTCTCTCTCTCTATCAATTAAATTTGATTAAAAAAACGGTTATACACAACCCCGAAAAAGACTTTTTGTGGATTTTTCATTTCATTTTATGGAAAATTTCCTTCAAAAGTCACTCCATGAAAAAGGAGATGCTCCAGTCTTGTAGTTATTGGCTCTGTAGTGATTGCAACCCGATATGAAAAAGGGGCTCATGGCTCCAGAAACGAGCATTTGCCAAAGGCACAAGTAAAGCTTGGAAATGTCCTCGTAAGTTCGAAATGATGAGATATTCTTAGCTAAGACCTCGTTATCGAAATGTAATAACGTTGACAACACAAACAAATCACAAGGAAAGAAACTATTCCATTCAGTTTCTAAATGTTCAATTATTCGCATTCTTTTTCAGTCCCTGAAGTCTTCATCATTATACCCTCAAGATTTGGTTTGATTTGATCAAATTCTGGCTGTCAAGCCCTTAAGCATCCTACGGCGATTCCAGAGGATATCTTTATAAGGGGGCTTTTTGCGGGTTTTTATTTTTGCGGCACTTGCGTACCTTCAACGTTCAAGACAGTGAAAAGGGGCGGGGGTGGGGGTTAGAGTGGCTGGACAGCAATATACAGAGATCCAGAAAAGAAAGGTGATGTAGTACATGTACCTGAAAGTTGTAGCAAAATGTAAGTTTGTTTGTTTGTGTGTATGGTGTTTTTACGTTGCGTGGAACCAGTGGTTATTCAGCAACGGGACCAATGGCTTTACGTGACTTCCGAACCACGTCTAGAGTGAACTTCTATCATCAGAAATACACATCTCTCACCCCTCAATGGATTGACCGAGAATTGAACTCGCGGCCACCGAGGTGGCAGGCAAAGACCATACCAACCACGCCACTGAGGCTCTTAGCAGAATGTAAGCTAGAAGTGTTGGGCAGCAAAAGTGTAGAAGGCAAGCAGGAATGGAGGGAAAGTACGAGAATAAAAAGTATTTGAAGGCAGGGGACGAAGGGAACTACAAACAGTCTTTAGCAATGCCTACAGTGCACCGCGTGACGTGCACTGACGACACTAACCTCTCCCCCTACAGAGATACACCTTTAGGAGGTTGGTCTACCATAAAGTGCAATTAAAGTAAATAATCACTAGTTTATTTCATACTACCGTATAACAATTTTCTTTTCTAAGCCCTTTTGGAATGATTGGAATTCATACCTAAAGATATTACTGAAGACTTTAGCGTTCACCGCAAATCGATACTTTACATCTCTGTTTGGAACTCAGCCAATAAAATGAAGCGATAGAACTGAGGAAGAAATGCTTTTGCAAGGCTAAACGAGAGACCACCGAAAAGATCTATACTTAAATTTGAGTATTTGTTACCCCCAGAAAGAATAAATGTGAACTAAAGCTGCTTTAGTAAAGTTTTTGAGATTTTAATCGCAAATTCCTTAAGCAATGTTCATGACGGCAGGGATTAAATCGTGGGTAAGGGTCGATTTAAAAAAAAAAACATTTTTTAGAATAATCGACACACGTTTGTTATATTTCGAAGTGTTTCAGCGTGATTAAGAAAATATTTTCCAGGAACGAAATCAATAACATAAATTTTATGAAATATGCTTGCATTACAGTAGGCCTAGTGTAAACTGAAATAGAAAAAAAAGATAATTCAAACTTTATAGATAATACTTCTGCCAATGTATTGAAATTGACACATACAAACATGCTAACACAGATTATATTATATTATATATATATATATATATATATATATATATATATATATATACACATATATACTATATATATATATATATATATATTTATATATATATAATATATATATATATATATATATATATATATATATATATATATATATATATATACACATATCAGCTTTGTTACTGGGAATCTTTTCCTTCCACTTTCTTTTTTTTCCTAACGCCTGAGAAGAAATCGCTCAAGGTGAGAAATCTTCGTGAAAGGAATGTGACCTTCTCCTCACCCCGAGGGGGAGGAGGTGAAGTACACTTCTTCCAAATTCCTGAGGATGCCTCAGCGACTTTCTGAACACCTGCAGGAAGGCGTGAATGTAATATAAGGAATCCAGAAAACTGCTAAACGAATTGAATTATAAGATGCAAAGAGCAAATGATTGGAAAAAATAAAGCGACATAGGTTGCTTTCTCTCTCTCTCTCTCTCTCTCTCTCTCTCTCTCTCTCTCTCTCTCTCTCTCTCCATGTCATTGACTATATGACTACGGTCTGCCTTTTACGAGTCTTATATTCTGTCCTCTGTTTTAAACTTTTTTTTTTTTTTTTTTTTTTTACCAAAAACGCTGTTTCGTGTTTTCCTGTGACATGAAACTTTCAGAACGCTGCAACGTTCATTCTTCAAGCGCATATTCAACATTTTGTCTAAATCTGAACGAAACCAATTTGAGTTTCAAAAATAAGTTATCTGATGCCTATGACCATATACGTACATACATGTCTTTGATATTTGATTGTCTCGTGCTATTGTTGTTGCTATTTTCTGAACTTTTTTTTTTTTTTTTTAAATAAGCGTCTGATTATGTGAAAGCTTGACCGACATATTACCAACAAATTATATCTTTAAAGACGATGGTCCAGACAACTAACGCATGCCCCTCGGTTGGTTGAAAAAAAATCTAGAGAACCAGGGCATCAGAGATTAAAGATGAAAGAGGCAAATAATTAAAGTGACGACGGGAGAAAAAATTATGGAAATTTATTTGACTTTTTTAATTTTCTGTAAGAAAAAACTATAGAGATGGCTTTGTCTGTCCATCCGCACTTTTTTCTGACGACACTTTTCCTGTTGCACTTCTTTCTATCAGCACTTTTTTTGTCCGCCCTCAGATCTCAAAAACTAATGAGGCAAGAGGACTGCAATTTGGTATGTTGATCATCCATCCTCCAATCATCAAACATAGTAAATTGCAGCCATTTAGCCTCAGTCGTCTTTATTTTATTCAAAGTTAAAGTAATCCATAATCGTGCATCTGTCAATGATATAGAACAGGCCACCAGCGGGCCGTGGTTAAAGATTAATAGGCCGCGGCTCATACAGTATTATACTGAGACCACCGAAAGATAGATGTATTTTTGGTGGCCTTGATTATGCGGCTGTAGCGCCTGTACGGAAAACTCGATTTCTCCGGCGAATGTTTTACTTTTTTTTTTTTTTTTTTTTTTTCTTCTTTTTTTGCTGCAGTTTTTTCTATTATAGAACGGGGGATTTTTGGAAGAAGTTTTGCAGGTTGAATGCAAATTGGGATATGGGAAAAGTTTGTGCTCGACGCCAGGTTACGAATTTTGCGTAGCTGGGAGATAGAAAGATGGATAGGGAGGTAGATAGAGAGATAGAGAGATAGATACAGAGAGTTGGCGAAGGCGTTAGCTACGAAAAATTGAATATGATCAGATTTTATTAATATCTATATATGTATATATACATACACACACACATATTTATATATATATATATATATATATATATATATATATATATATATATATATATATATATAGGTAGATAGATAGCTAGATAGATAGATATATAGATGCATATATATATATATATATATATATGATATATATATATATAGATATATATATATATATATATATATATATATATATATATATATATATATATACTATATATATATATATATATATATATATATATATATATATATGGTAGATAGATAGCTAGATAGATATATGCATATATGCATATATATATATATATATATATATATATATATATATATATATATATATATATAGGTAGATAGATAGATAGATAGATAGGTAGGTAGATGGTGAAATTATATATGTAATTTCGCCATCGAGAAAAGTCGAGATTACGGTCACTACCACATTCATACGCCAGCCGCTGAATCACGGAAGAGGCTTTCCCAACTTAATTAAGTTGTTTGATGCACCTACACAACAGGCTCATATGGATACTACACTTTTCATGTGTTCTTTATATGATGTTACATATACTACACTAGCAGTCTATGTCTGCAGCAGCAACCTTCTTTCATTCACATTTAACACCCACACCTCCCTTCCATAAAGGAGAGTTTGGCTCACCAGTCCCTAAACACATTCCAGTAATGGCTTCCTATTTTTCTGCGCATATTTCTGCTACCTTTCTTGATTCACCCATTCTGTGACTTACTTCTGTTCCCATCTTACTATCATCTAGTCATAGTTTACGCCCCGATACTTCTGCATATCTGCTGTTTTTTATTTTTTTCGCACCTATACATAATCATTTTTTCTCCATCGCTCTCTCTCACATTCACTCTCTATTTTCTTCTTTCGCAACCACTTTCAGTGTCTTTCATCAGTATCAGCAGTTCCTCTTCACTATCTCCAATCAGTACTGTATCATTTGCAAACATCAGCCATTACACATTCCAACTAAAAGTCAGCGTTTTTTTCTCACAATTTCTCCCCTACAATTACTGACGTGCTCTGATTTCTCGCATGTCTCCATCCATAGACCCCGTAAGAGGGTAGTGTCGTCAGTGCACCCCATTCGGTGCAATGTAGGCATTACTTAAGGTTCTATGCAGCGTCCCTTCGGCCCCTAACTGCAACTACTTTCATTCCTTTTACTGTACCTCCGTTCATATTATCTCTCTTCTATCTTACTGTCCACTCTCTCCTAACAATTGTTTCATAGTGCAACTGCTTTGAGGTTTGCCTCCTGTAACACCTTTCAAACCTTTTACTGTCAATTTCCGTTTCGGCGTTGAATGGCCTTAGTTGCCCCAGTGCTTGGTATAATGCCCCCCCAAAAAATCTATACATAAATCCATATCTTGAAATATTAAAATAACCATGACGGTATGATGCGCCCTTCTCCAAGTCCAAGTTTTCCACAAAGCCATTCAGTCTCCCTTCTGTATACTTCATCATTGCTATCACGAAAAAATTTTGACAGCTCCCAGCAGTCCTGACCATTATCCACACTCCTTCAGTATGGGCTTTCTAAAGTGATTTAGTTTATCATCTGTGTACTCCACTTGTAACTTTTCCTTTTTGCCTTTAAGCATTTTATAACAATCATTTGATCCACATAACCTAATCCTTCCCTGAATGCAGACTGTTCTGCCTATATGTATATGTAAATATATATATATATATATATATATATATATATATATATATATATATATATATATATATATAGTACGTGTATGTTTATATATGTGCATACACAGACATACATGGTATATAATATATATATATATATATATATATAATAATAATAATAATAATAATAATAATAATAATAATAATAATGATGATAATAATACAGTGGCCTTAAGTTGCCTTAAATGAGAGAAAAGGGGAATCTTAAGTCCTGGATGAGGACACGGCAGGAATAATATGAAAATGAGAAGAGATACGAAGGGGTTTCAAGTAGTAAAAAAAAACGAAGAAGTACACTTAACCTGAGAAATGGAATAACAGCGGGAAGAAGAAAGAAGAGGGAGATACAGACAACGAGAGCTGAAGAAAGCTTTGCGGAGAAAGGGTCCTTGATGAGCAGGGGGGAACCTTATGGAGGAAGGGAAGGCTCCGAATGTTTTTGGCTTTTGTTTCTGTGAGGACCATCCTGAGGACTTGGGCGAGTACGTGAGGGGTTGGATTCTACAGATAGGGATGAGGATTAGGACCCTAATGAGGGAGGAGACAGGAACGGGAAAAACTACCACTTATGATGCATAAAGTTCATATCTCCAACGAGATGACTCTTGAGTGAATCACTTGAATTGCAATATCTCTCACAAGAATTGCTATTGTTTGTCACATCTGAATACGGTCGAAGCTCTTCATTATAAATGGAAAGCGCCGACTGAATTTATGATATACAGCAAATCTTGCTGTATATCATTTCAGTAAGTATAAACTCCATCCAACTCTGCTGCCCCTAATAGTCAATTTCAAGTTTTATTGTTTATTTTGCCAGCATTTCTCTACCTAGTTCATTATACCCTGACGTATACTGGAAATGGATGGAAATTCTGTTACTAGCTATGCAACGATTGCACTTTTGTTTTTAGCTTTGTTTCTTCTATAGCTGTCTTGTATTTTGCTTTGTTATTTCCTTATTCATGTCGGTATAAATGTTTACAAAGAAATTCCATGGCTGTTCATGAATAATCCTTATGATTTGTTTACTTGTTTTATGAACGATTTAATATCCTAGGTTTTCTAATCCTGCATGCAAGCTTGTGTGTTAATTTTTTTTTATTAAGAGAGAGAGAGAGAGAGAGAGAGAGAGAGAGAGAGAGAGAGAGAGAGAGAGAGAGACTAACAATAGTAATTTACACGTGCTAATGCCATCCCTCGTTATATAGTAAAGTGTTTACTATATAAACTTTTACACAAAACAAATTTTTCTTTATTCTGAAGACTCCGAACATCTAAAATAGAGGTGGCAAAACGCCATCAGACTTTGAAGAGGACAATACTCGTCCAAATTTTACAAAGCAGTTTATTTGAGAGAGCATGAATAGTCAAAGACACACACACACACACACTTATGCTTAAAAAATCACTGTAGATCCACGTGACTTCATTAAATAAGCGAATACCACTGGAAAATGATAAGCAGAAATCCAAGCGCTTTCGTCTTTACTAAGACATTGTCAAGGAACGAATATATATATATATATATATATATATATATATATATATATATATATATATATATATATATATATATATATATATGATTCCACGAAGGAAAAGTGAAACAATGGAGAGGTTGCTAGGCCTTCCGACACAAGGTCCTTTATTCGTAAAAGCCCACAGCAACCACTCCGCTGTTTCACTTTGCCTTTGTGGCATTTGTCTTCAGTCATACATTTATCACATCCCATATCTTCGCGAATAAATTATACATTATATATCATACATACACACACACACACACACACACACACACACACATATATATATATATATATATATATATATATATATATATATATATTTATGTATGTATTTATTACAACAGTGATCTTTCACCTGCCGTAACTGCTGGCATCATCAGAATGATGAAATTAGGAAGTTGGATCTCACCGCTTTAATTAATTGTATAAGTGGCGAGAGTATCTTAGGCTGCACGGTCTACTAATCAACCAGAAATCCTAGTAGTACCTCAGTCACTCGATGAGTAGCTTATAACCAATTAATCATGCCCTGCAAACTCGCAGGAAGACAAGTTATTCTATCCTAAAAGAACGCTCATAATTACTGCTGCAACTAAAGGCTCTAAACAAGTGTTTCTGTGAATCAGTTAATCAGTGAATTAGATATCAGTAAATAAACCTTAATTTCTGTATTTCTCACGCAAAGGGATGCGATCAACAGAAATATCTAGTAACTTAGTAAATAAATAAATAGGTGATCCAATCAAAATCGGTTATATACCACCAACCAAATTGCAAGAAAATAGGTACTATTGTATCCTTAAAGAACGTTTCTTCAATGCAGCATTTCTTTCTCGCACAAAGGGATGATGAACTGGAGCAATGGCTCTCTCGCTGACAGAAAGAAGGAAGCAGCTCATCTCGGCTGGAGACTCATCTCGAGCCAATTTGCCCGAGGCAAAACGACCTCTAGACCAAATGGTCCACTTCGGTTTCATTCGTCGACTTCCGGGAAAATCCTCCTGTCTTTTATTCCGCGGCAACTTATGCCACAATAGGATTTTGTCTGATCTTTTCAAAGGAGCTACGGACGGTCTGGGTAAGCGACTCCATCCTCACGGGGAAGATGCCGAGTTGGACCAATTCTAGTTTTAGTGGATACTTTAAGATGGTGAAGATACTGAGTTGGACATATCCTAGTTTTAGTGAATACTTTAAAACGGTGAAGTTACACTGAGTTGGCCATATCCTAGTTTTAGTGAATGCTTTAAAACGATGAAGTTATACCGAGTTGGACATATCCTATTTTTAGTGAATGCTTTAAAACGGTGAAGATACTGAGTTGGACATATCCTAGTTGTCAAATTAACGTAATTTATTGCTTGTTTATTTTCTTAAATCAGCCTTGTAACTTAGTTTTAAGTGTTCTCTTATATTTAGTTCAGCAGCTGTATTTTTTTTACGTTAACGTAACGTTCAGTGTTTTTGCTCAGTGATTCCTCCTCTTGTTGTGAATTACCTAACTATCGTGTTAACGATTGTTTTTATTTTGTTTTCGAGTTGGAATGGAACTGTAGTGCTGTGAGTGGAGGCCGGCCAAAAATAGTTGGGGCCTGTCTAAGCTTCTGGACGTACGCTCTTTTGTTGGCAGCCTTCTGGAGATTTGTCTTACGCCTTTTTGGAGGAATACTCCGACGGACCTCCCTTGGAAGTGGTTTTGCGTAGATGTGCTGAGCCATCTACGGCGAACGTACATCGTTGGAGTTTGATCACGGCTGTGATTTCGCAGGTGTTAGTCACTTGCGACGCCCCTGTACTCCTGTTTCCCGCCTGAGGATTTGGCGGAAGACGTGGTCGTCGCTGTCCCGCCACGTAGGAGGCGTTACGCCAACCACTGTCCGATGTTGTCCATCTCCAGCTGCTGGTCCGGGAGAGCTTAGGGCTCGTGAGGAGGCACGTAGGGAGGCAATTGCCAGGTAAGAGGAGATTATCCTGTGTTGTCCCTCGGGATCGAACTCTACCCCTGTATCTACCTGGACAATTCGTGAGCTCCCCTGTTTAGCTGCCGGGAGGTAGAAGCAACCTCCGTGAACTCCTGTGCACTTCGTTGTACGCGAGGATCTGCGTAATCAAATATTAATCATATTTGTATATATATATGCATGCTATATTGAGTGGTCGGTATTTGGTATTTTTGCCCCTCAAAATGTTTATTTGAATTAGTTTTAAGTTTAGAACTGCCACGGTTAGGTAGGAGATTTAAGGTTTTCCTAACTTCATTTTCTCTGGTCTTCCTTCTTTCTTATATTTTGTAGGCTAGTGGTTTTATTATTGGGCCCGTGTTATTATTATTTGAGCCTTTGGCATATTACATTCTTTACTTTTGTTAGGGTTAGCTTTCAGTATTAGGAGTCCTTGTGAGCTGTTATTTGCTCCTTGTATTTTGTATATTTAATGTTAAGTTTCCTCACAAGGCTTATTTAGTGTTAAGTGTATTTTGTAATTAAATATTGTTAATTTTGTTCTGGTGTTTGTGTCCACATTCCTCTTACCCTGTGTACTTTTCTACTGCCTACGATCCCTGTGATTATTTAAGTATACAAAACCTGTATTACGGCCAAAGGGGTCGTAACACTAGTTTTAGTGAATAATTTAAGACGGTGAAGATACTGAGTTGGACATATCCTAGTTTTAGTGAATAATACTTTAAGACTAAAACCCTCGTAGTTACCTTTATTATTTGAGAATAATTTTACTGAAACTGAACGTTTAAAAATTTTTTTTTAGCCAGACGGGATTGATTTCTGATCGTATCATAATTAATACAGATTCTTTTTTTTTTTTTTTTTTTCTTTTTAGTAAATAAGATAATTCTTATGATACACAGTTAAATGACAGAAATTTAAGCGCCACCTCCAGTTACGTGTGCTTTGTGGCTTAAAAAAACCCACAGTTTCGGAGCAATGTTAAGACCCTACATAAAAAGAAGAGACAAAAAACTAAACTAAAATTTTTGAGTAGGTGATGAGACATGCATTCGATTACCATTGCCAAAACTTTAATCCTACTGACATGTGATGGGGCACTACGGTCATTCAGCGCTTAGTTAAGAAAGTGAAACGAGGTTGTTAGAGTGATTGGAGAACAAGATAGGATCTAAAGGTTGTACTGGAAGAAAGATAGCATAAACAAATTAGAGGAGGACAGCTGGAATGGAGGTCAAATAAAAGGCTGAAAAGTTGGTGTAACTGGGAACTGAAGTTTGAAGCGCCTCAACACCCTTTAGTAATACGTGAAATTCAATAATGGCACTGCGAGTGAAGGGATATGATTGATACTTACGGTTTTATCTCAGATGAACTGAAAACTACCTTTCAGGAAAAATGAAAGCTTAAAAATAAGTCAACTTTGTTCAGGAAAATGAGAACTGGTGCTATGGGCCAAAATGTACAGCCTTCTTTGGCCGCGGTATTGCAAGAGCGACACATCTGAGTGGCTTACCACGACACTAACCACCATACCAGCTCCTTGTACAAATGCAGATAAGCTTACAAGCATCCCAGATTAAAAACAAGAAGCAATAAAAGGCAAAAGCATGAGTGATATCTGATGTGTATCAAATACACTGACAGGTATTGCTGTTGGTGTTTGTATTCATTATTAAGTATTTTGCCATTTTCATCGTAATACTATCTATCACTTTGTTATTCATTTTGTTTCATTACAAGTTAAGTTGACGAAACCAGCATCATGTTTCGTAGTTAGAAATTGGCTTTCCAAATGGCCTTGATGTTTTGTCATCACTTTCCAAAGTCGTTCAGAAATCCCTGGAGTCAGCTCGTGAGTTCGTATCATTGGCCATGACTTTATAGCGCTGCTTTTGGCCGAGTCAATCACGACGCCCTAGTTTTCAAACTGACGACAGATGGAAATTATATATTCCCTAATGGCGTCACTGCATATTTAACTAATAGTTACGGAGGGTAATTGTCGTTTGGCGCTATTAACAGTACGGGAATGCAATCGCTGGCGCTCTGAAAGGCAGTGTTCTTGGTCCAATATACAGTATAAAAAAATTTCGAGGTTTCATTAAAAGAAAAACTCGTAGCTAAGAAATTCTTGTAGACGCCACTCAATAAAATAATCCATACTGTCTTATCAAAGCTGTCATTAATTCTTTTCTTAATTTACCGTAAATATCTGCAAAAGAACTATATTATCGAAAGAGATTTATACGAAGTTTGGTTTTTTCAAGATTTTATTTCATTCCTTGAAACATGACTTGGCTAGCTGACCGAGAGTTTAAAACGTGACTCGTTGTATCGTAAAACTGTTTTACAATAACGACACCAATAACACTTCGCTGACTAAAGTATATGAATGATATTATGCCAACCTATGTTGCAAATACCATATTATGACCTGTAAGGCCAGTGATGCGAGTTCATCATTGTGTCAGATGGTTGGATGGCTTCCATAGCGATATCCAATCTCTGCAAAGTCTGCGAAGAAAATCACCTGTATTTTGAAAGGCCTCACGATCCATTTAATATCATTTGGCGGTATTATTAATAATCATAAAAAGGAAATGCATGTTTTTTTTTTATATAACTACAAAACTAGATTTAGGCATCATTTAGATACCCGGAACCTGAAACTTTAAGTGATGACCAACCACCTAATGTTTTTCAATCATATAATATCACATAGCAGATGGGAATAGCAGAAGAGAAATTCAACTTACTGGCAGCAAATCTGACTGTGATGTAAAATATACCAAAAAGAAAATGATCGTCATTCCAAGCGAAAAGGGAGATAGAAAGATGAGGAGAATAAGAGACTATTACTGATCCCCTTGAAGCTACGAGTAATTACCCTACTGTCATTACTGTAATAAGGTTGTCATTAACAATAATAAGCAGCACCAGACCGGATGGCCCAGAGCTATTATTTCCATTTCCAGGAAATGGATCAAGGAAGGGAAGCTTAGAGAGTTTGCGAAAGGTTGGTTTATTCTGAAGATGGAAACAACAAGAAAACAACAACCACAACACAACGGCTCAGGGTTAATGGAAGGTTCAGAGGCGAATGAATGAGGGAAATGTATAGATTAACGACACTTTAATAATTTCGGTGGCAGTGACGAATTTTCATTTTCAGCAGTGAAAATGTATTAAGTTAAGAGATACATAGTTAGTAGACAGATAGTTTGGTAGGGATGGTTACAAGGGTATGATAATTCCTTTTTATATATGTTATTATTACTGATAATCGACATTATTATTGCGTTAGTTGGTCAGAGAATTATTAACGAATTTATTATTATTATTTTTTTTATTTTTTTATTTTTTTTTGCTCTATCACAGTCCTCCAATTCGACTGGGTGGTATTTATAGTGTGGGGTTCCGGGTTGCATCCTGCCTCCTTAGGAGTCCATCACTCTTCTTACTATGTGTGTCGTTTCTAGGATCACACTCTTCTGCATTAGACCTGGAGCTACTTCAGCCTCTAGTTTTTCTAGATTCCTTTTCAGGGATCTTGGGATCGTGCCTAGTGCTCCTATGATTATGGGTACGATTTCCACTGGCATATCCCATATCCTTCTTATTTCTATTTTCAGATCTTGATACTTATCCAATTTTCCCCCCAGATGCTGAAGCCTTGCCGAGGATGGGGGGGCTTAGGGTTCAGCAGCTGGGCCCTGATGCCTGGTGGGAACTACTTTCTCGCTGGGCCTTGATGCTCAGCTGTTGATCCAACTAAATAAGTCAGCTCTTTTCCTTTTACTAAAATTTTTCATCCTTCTGCTTCCTCCCCCTAGAAGGTACAGATTTTATGTTGATGACTTTTGGATTGGTTTTGGACATGATTTGGACTTACTCATTGGATTTGGTGGAGGGTGAGGATGGTTGGCATGCCACCTCACCCGTAGAACTCGAGTACCTAACCGTGGTCGAGCGAGGGGAAAGTTTTATATGTCAAAACCCATGCTCTTAGTGCTGGGTCTGATCTCGACGGACATCATACGCCTTAAGCACTGTGGGTGGGGTATATCTGGGTGGTACCCCTAGGGCAGCCCTGTATGGGATAACACTGTCCTCTAAATGTGGCTCCATGGTGGGTGGGGGGCTACCTGGACGAATCATCAATTGTACGTCTTATGGAGACACTAAAACCTTCTGTTGACGACTTGGGCAAGGATAAGGACAAGGAAAATTTTTGTAATTCCTCTATTGTGACTTTGGAGCCTTTTTCAAATGAGCTCCTTGTTACAAACATTTTGTATGTAAAACCAGTCCCTTTAGACTGGAATTATGATACCTTATTTAATAAATTTTGTAAATTTGGGAACGTAAAAGAATTACGGAATAGACTTGGCAAAAATTATGGTTGTTTTGAATTTTGGATATTTTTCAACAACGAATCGGAAGCTCACAGAGCCTACAGAGAGTTTAGGTCAGACTCTATGAGTGTTGGACTTGTAGAGGCGGAAGAGGTCCCTAGGCATCTTGAGATATATAGACCACCAACTGAAACTAAAGATTCAAGTAAAATAAGTAAAACCTCCATCACCAGACCCAGCTAAGTGGTTGATCATTACAACACATGGCGAGAGAGGAACCTCTTCAAGGTGAAAAGGTTGGTAAGCCAGAAGATCGGCAATGTTGGGAGCCCACCCAGAAGTAACTCGCTTTGGGCGTAATAGTTTTTTAGTTCATGCCAAGACCAATGTTCAATCAGTAATGCTCCTAAATTTAAAAGCTTAATCCCGAAGATATGATAAAAGAGGTAAAACCTCACTATAATTTTAGTTATGCAAAGGGTGTCATCTTCAATGAAGATTTACATGAAATGGACGAAGAGGAAATTTTGGAGATGTGTCCAGACGTGGTTTGGAAGGTTTTTCAGGGTGCCCCGCTCGTCTATGATTATTTTAACATTTGTAAGTCCTATTTTGCCATCTGAAATTGTTCTTGACAATGAAATTATGAAAGTTCGTCCATATAGACCGAGAGCGCTCCAGTGCTTTAAATGTTTTGGCTTTGGTCACTCCTCAAATATTTGCACCAGAAATAAACTTGTGAATCGTGGTGGGCTAAGCCTGAGCACGAGGAATGTTCTGAACCGGTAATTTGTGTGACTGTAAGGGTGACCATCGAGCCCGAGATAAGAAATGCAGTGAATTTAAAAAAGAACAGGAGGCATTACTTAAATCTATTGCTGAACACATCAGTGGTGGGGCAGGCCAAGAAGCTGTTGGGAAAGAAAACTTATTCAGATGCCTTGAAGGCACAACAGCCGGATATTGCTACTTCTGGTGCCCCCTTCTGGTGGTGCTCCCCGGGGGTCCCAACCTAATGGGGTTTCCCATCCTCTTGGTGGGGCCCTCTCTGGTTGGGGCTCCCCTCCCCGTGCCCCCCCTGTTGGGGCTCCCCGTGCCCCCCCTTGTTTTGGGGCGTGCCCCCTGGGGTTTCCCACGCCCCCTCTGGTGGGGCTCCCCACGGCCCTCCTAGTGGGGCTTCTCATGGCCCCTCTGGCGGGGCTTCCTCATGTTGTAGAGACTCTGGTCAAGCCAGGAGACCCTGTTGGCTCAAGGGTTCAAGCCAGATCTCAATTTGTTGACGAATTCTCTCTGACAGGGACATGCCTGACATTGACCCTCACTGATCCTGTCATTACAGTGCACCGTGGAGATGACGGTGAGGAGATAGAGGCGCTCTTTATTCGTCAGAAGAGGGCCCTTTCTCCCTCTTCGCCTCATTCTCGGTCACTCGGCCATCATAGGAAAAATAAAAGCAAAACTGGAAGGGCAAGTGAAGGCCCATCATCTAAAGATCTATAACACCCAGATCTAGATCAAGTAGTTCTGGTAAAAACTGATAAGATCTCTCTCACCAGGACTCAGATTCCTAAATTGGTAGAAAATTAAGATCCCATCTTCTAAATAATGGCTCTCATGCAATGGAACATCCGTGGCTTTATACCAAATAGAGAGCAAGTTCGGGTTCTGTTTAAGGAACATAATCTATCATGCGATGTCTACAAGAGAGAAAGTTGGGAGAGCACACTCCCAACGTGGGTTTTAATTATTCATTTCATAGGTCTCCACCCCTGGATAGGTGTACGTGCTCGGGAGGCACAGGCATCATAGTCCGTACGTCTATTAATCACAGAGTTGTTCAGTTGAACCTGTGTTGCAGGCTTGTGCAGTACAAATTTTCAATTATAAATGGATCACAATTTGTTCTCTCTACCTTGATCCATCATTGGAAAAAAAATAGATTGCAGGATGCGCAGGGAAATCCCCGTCAGCTAGAATTAACCGATCTACAGACTTTAATAGACCAGCTTCCTAAACCCTTCATTCTGATGGGGGATTTTAATGCCAAACACACCCTCTGGGGAGAGCCAAACTGTGACCGGTGGGGTTTAATAATAGACAGCTGCTTGACTTAAATGACATCACTTAATGAATGATGGTTCCCCTACAAGACATTGATGTTTTTTGTCATAATTCTGATTCAGCCATTGACCTCACTATCTGCTCTTCGTCTTTGAGGTTAGATTACCAGTGGGTAGTAGACCAGAATGATCATGGCAGTGATCATTGGCCCATTCACTTAAAGTTTATGAAAAATATTCCATCTCCATGTTTACCAATATGGAAGGTAGGGGAGGCTGACTGGGGATTATTCAAAAAAACTACTGAAGTTGATCAAAAGATAAAAGATTTTCAGAGCCCAACATCTGCTTATGAGTATTTAATCAGTATATTGCTGTGTGGTGCCATGCTGTCTATTCCTCGAACTTCTGGTAAGCCTCGGCGTCCTCTAGTACCTTGGTGGAGCGATTCATGCGCTTTGAGCCGAAAGATAACTAGAACTTGCTACAAGAGATATCGTAAATTTCCTTGCTTGGTCATAAAATTATCTATAAAAGAGCTCTTGCTAAGCAAGAAAACATTTAAGCAAGCAAAAAGGGAATCGTTTATCAGATATATAAGTGAATTAAAATATGACTCCCCTATGTCATTAGTCTGGAACAGAATCCGAAAGCTGCAAGGGAAATTTTCTCCACCTCCCTTGCCTATATTGAAAATTGATGGCTTCCTCATATCTGATCTGGAGAAGTTGCAGAAACCTTTGGTAGGCATTTCTCCAGTATATCTAGTGCCCTACATTACTCTCCTGCATTCAGGAATATTAGGGACGGTACCTCACGTTTTTGTCCTGCTGTTAGTTTAAATTTTAGAGTCATATAATCTTCCTTTCACCATGAAAGAATTGGATCATGCAATCTCGTTGTCTTCCCCAACATCTCCTGGAGAAGATGATATACTGTACTCAATGATTTTTAATCTGCCTAGAAGTACGAAACAATTTCTTTTAGACATTTTAAACAGTTTTTGGCTTTCAGGAACTTCACCAGAGTCTTGGAAGATATCGATTATTGTACCTGTTTTAAAACCTTTTAAAGATTCCTTCCTTCCTAAGAATTATAGGCCAATTGCTCTAACTAGTTTTTGGTGTTAGCAAGATTTTATGAGAGGATGGTCAATGCTCGACTTGTGTGGTATTTGGATTCAAAGAATCTTTTATCTAATCGGCAGTTTGGCTTTAGGAAAAATAGAAGTACCTCTGACCCTTTGATGTTCCTTACTCGAGAGATACAGAATGCTTTTGCTGTACAAAACCAGACTGTTGCAGTGTTCTTTGACCTAGAAAAAGCCTACGACACTACCTGGCGAGGGGGTATCTTATGCAACTTTTGTTTGAGTGGGGTGTTGTGGTAATTTGTTCTATTGTCTGAAAGATTTTTTTATCAGAACGTTTCCTGAAAGTAGAGTGGCTCTTACATTCTTCTGCCTACCTCAAGAAGAAGGGTTACCTCAGGGAAGCGTCCTTAGTCCAACACTCTTTAATGTAGCTGTCAACGGCCTACTAGAACAAGTTCCTGTTGGGGTGCATGGTCTGGCCTTTGCTGATGATTATGCAATAATCTGTAGTAAGTCCACAGCTGTTGAAGCTTGTCAAATGATTCAGACTGCTATTAATGCTTCAACATCATGGGCCAGTGCTAAAGGGTTCAAATTTTCAGCAGAAAAAACCAAAGCTATAAGATTTTGTCGATTAAGAAGAGTGGAAGAGATCCCTACACTGTTTTTTAAATGATTCGATTTACCTTATGAAGATAGCATTAAGTATCTAGGTGTTACATTTGATAAAAAATTAACTTTTACTCAACATGTTAATGAAGTTGTATGTAACGTGAAGCTTCGTCTTAATAGTCTTAAAGTCGTGTCTAATTTTAATTGGGGGGCAGTCGAATCACCCTCTTGAGGATGTACCAGGTTTTATGCCTAAGCAAAATTGATTATGGTTGCCAAGTTTATGGTTGTGCGTGCAAGACAACACTGCAGAAATTAGATGTTGTCCATAATATGGCTTTACGTATTTGTACGGGAGCCTATAGAACTTCACCCAGTAGAAAGCCTATATGTTGAGTCAGGTTTCCCCCATTATGTATCCGTAGGGAGGAATTAGGCTTGAGAGTCCTATCAAGAGTTACTTACGTCAAAGCTGAACCCCAACTATAAGTATGTTAGAGAACCATCTGATAGAGCCCCAAATAGACCTAGACTGTCCAAAGCCGCTTGAAGTTCGACTAGCCAGCTCTGCCAGGAGTGGGATTACTACCCCCTGCAGTAGCTGAAATTTCGCCCTCAAAGTTTCCTCCTTGGAATAGGCCTCGCATAGAAATCTGTCCAATTAGGGAAAGCAGGAGCAACAGTTCTGGTGATCAGTTGAGGGCAAGTTTCTTGGATCATGCTTCTGAACATGGTGATTCTCATCATATATATACTGATGGCTCGAAGGGTTCTGATGGTGTTGGTTGCTCTGTAGTGACTAGTGATAATATAATTAAAAGAAGCTTCCATCTAATTCCTCTGTTTTTTAACAGCTGAACTGCTGGCAGTTTTGACTGCTCTTAAATATATTTTTATAGTTCTTGTACTAACAATTTTTGGTTTTTTACCATTTTTACTGACTCTTTGAGTGTTTTATCTTCTCTCAAAAGCCTAGTCTCTTGCCACCCTTTAGTGCAAGAAGTACAAGATTGGTTTTATCTTTTAATTAATAGAAGAGGATTTTCTGTTAGGTTTTGTTGGGCTCCGTCCCATGTTGGAATTGTTGGGAATGAGCGAGCCGACACTGCTGCTAAGGCTGCAACTAGGCTTAGGCACATTTCCAACATGGGCGTCCTGTATCTGATTTTTAAAAGTACCATTCGATTTTATTGTAGAGACCAGTGGCAGGCCCACTGGTCTACTTTAGATAATAATCTTAAATTAAAGTCGATTAGGCCTTCTGTTCATCCTTGGCCTCATAGCCGGATGGATAGAAGGTCTGAGATAGTTTTAGCTAGATTACGTATTGGCCACACTAAATATACTCACGGGTATCTAATGATGAGTGGAGCGGATAGGCAGGTTCCTCGCTGTTCCACTTGTCATGTGGATTTGACTGTGGTGCATATTTTGGTGGAGTGCCCTCATTTTGAAACCAACCGTAGAGCTTGTTTGCTGGCAAATAAGACTCTGGCCGATATTTTAGGTGAAAGGTGCTCAGGCAGAGCAAATTATGACATTTTTGAAAAATATTGGTCTTTTTTATGAATTGTAATTTTCTCTTAATTGTTTTAGGTTTCTTGTTTGGTTTTTATGAATGAATGATTTGTATGTTAATCGGTTGTATGTATGTTTGTTTGTACGACAGTGACTTTTATTCTTAAAGATATAAATGCGCTGAATGGCCCCTCGGCTCCGGCGCTTGGCTATGTGCCAAAAATTTTATAATCTAATCTAATCTAACTTATCCAATTTTTCCCTCTCTTTCTCTTCAACTCTGGTGTCCCATGGTATTGCGACATCAATGAGTGATACTTTCTTCTTGACTTTGTCAATCAACGTCACGTCTGGTCTGTTTTGCACGTTATCACCCTATCCGTTCTGATACCATAGTCCCAGAGGTCTTTGCCTGATCGTTTTCTATCACTCCTTCAGGTTGGTGCTCGTACCACTTATTACTGCAAGGTAGCTGATGTTTCTTGCACAGGCTCCAGTGGAGGGCTTTTGCCACTGAATCATGCCTCTTTTTATACTGGTTCTGTGCAAGTGCTGGGCATTCACTTGCTATGTGGTTTATGGTTTCACTTTTCGTATTGCACTTCCTACATATGGGAGAGATGTTATTTCGTCTATCGTACTTTGAACATATCTGGTTCTTAGGGTCTGATCTTGTGCCGCTGTTTATCATTCCTTCAGTTTCCTTCTTTAGCTCTCCCCTCTGTAGCCATTGCCAATTGTCATCGCTGGCTAGTTCTTTAGTCTGTTTCATGTATTGTCCGTGCATTGGTTTGTTGTGCCAGTCCTCTTTTGTTTTTTCTGTCTTTCTCCTGTCTCTGTCCTTTTGTCTCGTATATTTCTGGGTCTTCGTCTGCTTTTATTAGTCCTTCTTCCCATGCACTCTTTAGCCACTCGTCTTCACTGGTTTTCAGATATTGCCCCAGTGCTCTGTTTTCGATGTTGACGCAGTCCTCTATACTTAGTAGTCCTCTCCCTCCTTTCTTTCGTGTTATGTATAGTCTGTCCGTATTTGCTCTTGGGTGTAGTGCTTTGTGTATTATCATATGTTTCCTGGTTTTCTGATCTATGCTGCGGAGTTCTGCCTTCGTCCATTCCAACTATTCTGCGCTGTATCTGATTACTGGCACTGCCCATGTGTTTATGGCTTTTATCATATTTCCGGCTTTGAGTTTTGACTTGAGTATCGCCTTGAGTCTCTGCATATATTCTTTCCTGATCGTGTCCTTCATCTCTTGGTGTTTTATATCTCCTCCTTCCATTATTCCCAGGTATTTGTATCCTGTCTCATCTATGATGTGTTTGATGTTGCTCCCATCTGGTAACTTTATCCTTCAGTTCTCGTTACTTTGCTTTTTGTATGTTGACTAAGGCGCAATTTTTCTATTCCAAACTCCATCCTGAATGTCCCCAGATACAATCCTTACAGTCTGGATTAGGGTATCTATTTCCTTGATGCTCTTACCATACAGCTTGATGTCGTCCATGAACATCAGATGGTTGATTCTGTTGCCTCTTTTCTTGAGTTGGTACCCGGCATCCATCTTCTGTAGTACTTTTGTCATGGGAATCATGGCTACTACGAAGAGTAGTGGGGACAGTGAGTCGCCCTGGAAGATCCCTCTCCTGATATTAACCTCTGCTAGTCTTATTCCAGAGCTTGTAAGTATTGTATTCCAGTTGCGCATTGTATTTTTGAGGAAGCTGATGGTATTTTCCTCTGCCCCATATATTTTCTGGCATTCTATTAGCCATGTGTGTGGTATCATGTCGAAGGCTTTCTTATAGTCTATCCATGCCATGCTTAGGTTGGTTTTCCTTCTCCTACTGTTCTTCATTACCATTTTGTCTATCAGGAGCTGGTCTTTTGTGCCCCTACACTTCCTTCTGCAGCCTTTCTGTTGGTGGGGGATGGTGTTTGTCTCCTCTAGGTAGTTGTATGCCTTTCACTGATGATACCTGTTAGTAACTTCCACATTATTGGTAGGCAGGTGATAGGCCTGTAGTTACTGGCTATATTTCCCTTACTCTTGTCTTTTTGTACTAAGGATGTTCTTCCTGTGGTCATCCATTTGGGTGCTTGGTGATTTGATTATTATTATTATTATTATTATTATTATTATTATTATTATTGCAATAGTTGGTCAGAGAATTTGAGAGCGAACTCATTATTATTATTATTTTATTATTATTATTATTATTATTATTATTATTATTATTATTATTATTATTATTATTCTTATATTCCAGTACCGTGATTTATGACACTCATACCTGAATGGGTATGAGTTATACTCGCCTTTTTTAGCGCACAAATCATCTAGCGTCGGAAAGCTATAGCTCAAGCCTCTCTCTCTCTCTCTCTCTCTCTCTCTCTCTGTGTGTGAAATCGACATTTTTATTAGTAATTATCAGAAAACAGATTTTAACAGCTAGCAAAGAAAATTCAGCTTTAAGCCTTTGGTGTCTGTTTAAAAATTTCAGTCGCTCTCTCTGCCTCCATCAAAAGTATTTTTTGTTAATATATTAAAATAAATTTCCATATCGACAGAATAGTAAAAATATTCATTCATTTACTTTTCTTTGCAGAGGGAGATAACAGTAAAAAGGCCAAACCTTTTCAACTAGAAGTGGCCTTAGCATAAAAATCCCGTTATAGAGAACAGATATTTCTTTTCATTCGTTCATGTTTCAGGTATCTTAGAGCTCCTACTTCTCTCCTGGTGTGTTCCTCAAACATTCACTAATAAACTAAAAAATCGGTTGGGTAATTCAACATCTCAAAATCTTGGCCTATGTCTGGGAGGTCATTTTTCAGGCCCCGTATGTGGGTAAACAGATGCTCCGCTCAGAATTTTAATTTTTTTTTTCTTTTCTTCAATACGTTTCCCATCTTCCCAGCTTTTGTGTTCTCTGTTTGCGCACGAGGGGAGCCGGTCTTTAGACAAATATTTTTTTTTCTCTTTAAGTTTTTATTTATTAAATTATTTACAAAACATTACAACAAATTCAGAACTACATACATTTTCATCTAAAATACATTGGTTATAATGTTACAAAAATTCTTTGTGAAATAGATAAATATTCGCTTACAAAATATCAGATGAATAAAAATACGTTGATCTTCGTCTTCGCATTTAGAAATAAGAGGATTTATGCTACTGAGTAATTACTTTACTGTCATTACTGTAATGAGGTTGTCATGACCAATATGAAGCAACGCCAGACTATTTGGCCCAAAGCTATTGTTTGTTTGTATGGTATTTTTACGTTGCATGGAACCAGTGGTTATTCACCAACGGCACCAACGGCTTGACGTGACTTCCGAACCACGTCGAGAGTGAACTTCTATCACCAGAAATACACATCTCTGACCCCTCACTGCAATGCCCGAGAATCGAACTCGCGGCCACCGAGGTGGCAGGCCAAGACCAAACCGACCATGCCACTGAGGCGCTCTATATGTATTTCGAGGAAACAGATCGAGGAAGTGAAGCTTCAAGAGTTTGCGAAAGATAAGTCTATTCCATTTATAATTTTCGAATATAAATGTAAAAATATTATGATGATGAAGATGATTGTTTACCGTGGAAATTATTACACCTTCTTCTTATAGAGAAAAATATGAGACCCTCTAGTTTGGAGGGTCATCTGTATAACTATACCTTTCATACCTTCAGACGTATATATGTATTGGGTTACCTCTACTCAAGTGTTGCTGCCTTCCGTATTCTTGGAATTTCGGGATAACTCTTCGCATTCTCTGTTGCTTTCTTGAATATTCTTCCAAATTCTTACACTTTCAGGATTCGCTCAACCCATTCTCAAAGACAGCGTGAAGAGTTCAGCACCACCTTTGAAGACGTGTCCTTACTGTCAAGGAATACGTAAATAAATAGTAGTGTTTTATTACTCTTATAATTTGAAAATATTAACATTCACACATTCATAAACAGTTTCAGCTTTACTCTAAGGCTTACTCAACGTAGCAAAGGCCTTCATTATTGTAATTTCCTCGTGGTCATGTACTCTGTTTTTATTCTGTATCACGTTGATATTTCAGTGATAGATGCATATATGTATATATATATATATATATATATATATATATATATATATATATATATATATATAAATATATATATATATTATATATATATATATATATATATATGTGTGTGTGTGTGTGTGTGTGTGTGTGTGTGTGTGTGTCCTTTAATATCTAATTCGCTCTACCTCGGAATTAATATATTTTCATATATGTTTAACCAAAGGGGAATTTTTTAGTCGATAAGAGATTTGACGGCTCACGGGCGCGAACCATCGACACCCACAAATCCAGGACGCACAGTGAAGCCTTAGACCACACCGCCACCGCAAGAGGCTATATATAAGTTTATGCTGCTTCTCACCTACAAATACCTGTCGCTCTCAGGTATTCGTTGTTTTGGGGACTGCATCAACCCACCTCGACCTCGGTAACGTTGTAGGGCTTTATCCGTACGTAGCCATTATATGAGTCATATCACATTACCGTGATTCATATACGTACATCGAGGTACAAATGTCGTTCTCTAATTCGCTCTACCTCGGAATTAATATTAATTCCAAGGTAGAGCGAATTAGATATTAAAGGACATTTGTAGCTTGATGTATGTATATGAATCACGGGGGGGTAATGTGATATGACTCATATATTAATATATATGTATATATATATATATATATATATATATATATATATATATATATATATATATATATATATATATATACATGTGTGCGTGTATGTGTGTGTGTGTGTGTGTAGTCCATGATACCAAATTTCAATTTCTTGTGGTTCAAAAGCACGTTAAAGCAAATATCGAATATATGAATGACCCAATTTCCTGCGCGACAGAAGTTACGGGGTTAATAATCATTTACTTAATGAATTTAATTAACAATGACTTCTCCAGATGGACCCAGAGAGCTACAACAGACAAAGACATTTTTGTTAGGGATCCATTCTTGATCCACACTCACCCGGGAACTAATCCCCATAAAGAGAGATATTTTTCTTTATTTGCAAAATGTATATGAAACAAAATCTTGTCACCAATTTCTTAAAACTGGTCGAGAGATCCTCGCCAATGATAAATAAAAAAAAGTGGAAATAATGTTAGCTCTGATATTTTGTGTTTGTAAAAACAAAATTTTCCTTGCCACCAATTTCTTAAAACTGATTGAGAGATCCTCGCCAATGATAAATTAAAAAAAATGGAAATAATCTTACCTCTGGTATTTTTTGTTCGTAAAAACAAAATATTTCTTGTCACCAATTTCTTAAAACTGATTGAGAGATCCTTGCCAATGATAAATAAAAAAAGTGAAAATAATCTTAGCTCTGATATTTTGAGTTTGTAAAAACAAAATATTTCTTGTCACCAATTTCTTAAAACTGATCGAGAGACCCTTGCCAATGATAAAATAAAAAAAGTGGAAATAATCTTAGCTCTGATATTTTGTGTTTGTAAAAGACGCAGGTACTGGGGCAAAAAATCTTCAAAGACTCTGTCCTCCTTGTAAAACATATTCGAAGGCATCCGCGTCTCATCAACACCATTTATACCTTCCTCCTTCAGGAGCGCCTTCCACGACTATCTATTGATCTTCAAAGAGAGAATACAAATAACACTGGCGAAAGATGACCTCCTTTGACCCGAGGCAAAGTGATGTCGGCAGCTCATTAAGTCAACAAAGAAAACATCAGGAACGTCGCAGAAATGCTGTAATCGGTGTTTCAAACTGATTATGTGAATGAAGTGATTGTCAGCGCTACGCAGATATATTTTAGATAATGTTGACTGGTATCATTGCAGGTAAGTTTTCAGTAAGGAAAGAAAACCTGCAATGTTGCAAAGACGTCACGAAATAACGTATTATAATGTTCGAGTGGATGTCAAGATTGGCAACGCTGTACTGAATTTATAAAGAATATGTCATTTTTCTTAAATATGAAGGTCGTACGGTTTGGCAATTTATTGCCTTTTTCGAAGCGTGGAGTGGGAGGGCAGGGGAGGTGGGGTGGGGGGGGGGGGGGGGCGGCTCTGAAACAAACACTAAAAATGAAAAAAAGTCCGGTAAAAAAGGCCTGATTCACTAAAGGTAAGTGACGGAAGAGTTATTGGAACATGGAGGCAATCATCAGTCATACAAAATTGCAGGCCTATAGCGCCAGTGGTTTTCATTTTATTTAAGGTTAATGTTAGCCATGATCGTGCGTCTGTCACCGCTATAGGTGCCAAGAACACAAGCCACCACCGGGTCGTGGCTGAAAGTTTCATGGGCAGCAACTGAGATTTTCATGTGCAGTGGCTGATCGCTTCATACACTGTACAGAAAACTAGATTGCGTCGAAGAAACTTCGGCACACTTTCTACAAGTTCTATTTTATGGCAGCCTCTTCCCGGACATGAACTGTTTTCTATCTCGAATATATTTCCCGAATCCTTTGATTTGTTTATTTCTATCAGAAGGGGTTTATCATCACTTAAGAGGAACCGTCCACTACCTGTGAGGGGGTGGGGGGCAGGGGTGGATAGGGCCACAATTCTCAGCTCTGATAAGAAGGTATACCATTTTCTTCTGATAAAAAAAGGGGGGAAAAAAAAAACGACGAAAACTCCAAAATAACAGTCAGGAAGAAACTTCAGATGTTGGATAAGAGATTCCATTAAAGGATCTAAGATAAAAGGCGAACGTGATTAAACGAAAGCTTTTGAGATTAGTTTCATAATTTCATCATACCTATATTTATATTCCGCCTCTAAAGTTGGTTTTCTCAGATAGGAAAGATGAAGAAAAATAACGATAAGGCGAACTGGATTATAAGGACGAGGATTAAAATTTGTAGGCACGTTTGTCTAGATATATATAAACAGACAATATATGTATACTATATATATATATATTATATATATATATATATATTGTATATATATATATATATATATATATTATATATATATATATACACACACAAAAATTCTCTAAATTCAGCCTTTCATTTTCTGAGAGCAGAATCTCATCTGCAGAAGGCGAAGAGATACTTTGGGTGAGTAAATGCAGAGTCCCAGACCCACTATCACCTTCCGCAGTAGAATTATGAGAGAGAGAGAGAGAGAGAGAGAGAGAGAGAGGAGAGAGAGAGAGAGAGAGAGAGAGGGTAAGGGACTGGAGACAGATAGATACTCGGAATAAACGGATACACATGAAAGCCAATGCAAATAGACATACGACCCAAGAGTACCTTTGGCATGGAGCAAAGATTAACTCGTCGAAGTATGCAAGTTTTAAACAAGTTCATGATATAATAACTATTTGTCTGAACCGGTTATAATTTGACAGAGCTCTGTTCCTGTGTCTCTTTTGTTTTCCCTCTCGACAGCTAAAAACAAATGGAGCTAAAAAATGTCCAGGAAGATCAAGCAGAGGTAGATCAATAGTGCCCAAAACTATACCAGGAAAACTAAGGAAAGCACATAGGACATTAATCCACTACGCACCAGCATCGACAATGCAGCGTCTATTCAATGCGTTGCCAGCTCATCTGAGGAACATATCAGGAGTGAGCGTAGATGTGTTTAAGAATAAGCTCGACAAATATCTAAGCTGCATCCCAGACCATCCAAGATTGGAAGATGCAAAATATACCGGAAGATGCATTAGCAACTCTCAGGTATACATTTTTATTATTCGCATTGTCTCTGTTCTTGTCGCCTCTTACTTTTCTGTTATTTCTAATGTTTCGCTATAATTTTTCGTTTTCTTATTGCCACTTTTTCCCATTTTTTAAAAATATTAGTTGATCTATTGCAGTAAGTAACACATGCGCTTATTGGCCCAGCAGCTGAGACCACCAGATGTTTATGTCAAGAGCGATAACTTTTCCCACAATGTGGTTAGTTTGTTCTCACGAGTCTTACTTGTGAGTAAAGCGATATATCACTCACTCCAGAAGGATGCCGACTGAAAAAGAGTGATATAACGCTTTACTCACAAGTTAGAGCCGAGAGAATAAACTAACCACATTGTGGGAAAAGTTATCGCTCTTGACATAAACATCTGGTGGTCTCAGCTGCTGGGCCTTGCCTTACATATAAATATATATATATATATATATATATATATATATATATATATATATATATATATATATATATATATATATATATACATATATATATATATGCGCGTGCGCGTGTGTGTGTATCATATCCAATAAGCGCATGTGTTACTTACTGCAATCGATCAACTAATATTTTTAAACAATGGGAAAAAGTGGCAATAAGAAAACGAAAAATTATGGCGAAACATTAGAAATAACAGAAAGTAAGAGGCGACTAGAACAAAGGCAATGCGAATAATAAAAAGGACAAGTACAGCCTGGAATTATTTGATGTCAAACATGAACCACTACCGATTGATCAAAGGTTTTCTCTCTCACGTCGTCTGCCGAGGGAGGAAGATCGTACACTTCAGGATCCCCAGAAATTAAACTGATGTGATTTATCAGGACACAAAAACATCTCAACGTCTCACAACCTACAGTATTACAATTGCCTTAATCATGGCATTTTGAGTTACGACAACCTTTTCTAAGCTGACATGCAGGGGTTCGAGTCCCGCGGGGGAAGGGAAGGTGGAGTTTCAAATATTTCTCGCCAGATTACATAACGAAAGAAATGTAAAGATATCCACAGGAGTTAGAAAAGTGAGAAGTTCAGAGTTCTTGGTGGTATGATAATTATTATTATTATTATTATTATTATTATTATTATTATTATTATTATTATTTCTATTTTATTATTATTATTATTTTTGTCTATCACAGTCCTCCAATTCGATTGGG
>NC_087207.1:1351961-1364461 GCF_015104395.2 Macrobrachium nipponense | reverse complement strand
ATATATATATATATTATTATATATATACATATATATCATATATATATATATATACTATAACACATATATATATATATATATATATATATATATATATTATATATATATATATATATATATATATATATATATATATATATATATATATATAATATATATATATATATATATATATATATATGTATATGTATATAACAAATCATCGACATACTCAATCCATCGGTACCGGACTTCATTCATTTCCTTTAGACCTCAACTCTCTATTTACGTCTTTTATTCTGAGAACTGTTAACCTTTCCCAGGTGTCGTTGGCTTCCTGGTAAAACAGCTTACTCTCTTAAAAATAACTGTGCATGAACCCACCTCTGGTTTCACTATTTGTTCACTCCTGCTCTAAAACTTTTTGCACTACCTGATACATGATTTTGAACCCCTGGACGCTATTTTCTTTGTTTTCATGTGAAATAAAAATAAAAATCGCACTTTCTCCACCAAACATCTCAGTTACTCATCTCACAACTTTGCCATTTTATCACCTCTTCCTGACCTATAAACAAAACAGCCCCTCCTGTTTACCCACCCCATCTTCCATGACTGTAGCCTCATCCAATATTTCATAACTTCCATATTTTATATGGTATTCTAACTTCCTTCATTTGACTTAATTACATTTGCAGCCATATTTAGCCATTTCCTCTCCAGATAACTTAGGTCTATTGATTACAAAATCACATCAACTATTTAATAATCACATATTCCTCCAGGTATTTCTTTTATCATCATTGCATCTATTAACCTTCTATTCCATTCAATCGGCACTAACATCTAAACCAGTTTTCTCTCTTCCAGTGATACTTGTAATTATCTTCTTCCTGACAATGAAATCCGTTTCCAAAATTATTTGAAGTATTGCTCTTGTTCACTATTTACTCCAAGAACACCATGACTACCCACTCTCTTACCTAGTTTCATTACAGTCACCCACCATCACTGCATTTTTGTATTCTCTAAACTAGGCACAAATTTACATTCTTTCTTGTACATTTCACCTTTACCATTCTCTTACCTTCTTAAGCCAAAAAAGCCCTGCACTACGCTAGAACGCTCTAATTAGCTGGATCAATAAGTTCAGACTTTCATCTGCCCATCCCTTTTTATGACTTCTCCTTCTCCCAACATTTCCTAATTGTATAAATCACCAACTGATAAATGAAAAACCTGTTAGGGTGATTAGACAAATACCAATCCTAAGGCAAGAGAGCCCGACTCCAGGGGTTTCCTGAAACTGTCTCCTCTTCTGAAGTAATACAATTGTTTTTAGACAATTGTAGCAAGAATAGTAATTTTATTTTACGCTCCAGTCGTTCCTGTATCATTTGAAGTAAAAATATTAAAACAAGCCATTAGATTCTTTCATCAAAGACAGTGACTCTTTCTGAATATTAAATGACAATGATTTTTAATAAGTCTTCTTAATAAGTGTATCCTAGATTTGGAAAAATATGCTGACTACTTTATCGTCAAATCTTCAATAAACATCCCGTGAAATCACATAAAAAGACTCTAATTTCAAGAAATGATTAACAAATAAAATAAGCAAGTGAACAGAATGACTTTTGTCCTAGACGGAAATCAAAATCTCTACACCAATTCCGTGCAGAGAATTAAACAGAAATCCTTCAGATTTCTTCTCTTCTTAAGATGCCTCCCTTCGTGCAACAGGCGGGACAATTTCTTTGTGGAGCCTTTTATTAATTACACTGTTGAAGAAGCTACTCGGCTACGCTTGATTAACTCCTCTGGCAATCCAAGTTTCTGAAATGAACCCAGGGAGGAAATTATATGATATCTTCTCTGAGTCTCCCATTCGCTTTAGGGGGGAATTTCCGTTGGCATTAACGAGGCGTGAGGCCTGGCAAAGCTCAGCTCTTCATTACTTGGTTGAAGAAAAAGCTTTGACGCAGTAACATTAATTCTTCCAAGAGAGGAAAGTTAACAAAACCGGCCAGTTCCTCGTTGGATGAGTGGTTTTCGCGCTAGGCTTCCAATCTGGTGGTCCGAAGTTCGATTCTCGGCTCGGCCAATGCGGAATCAAAGGAATTTACTTCTGGTGATAGAAATTCATTTCTCGATGCGGTTCGGATCCAACCAGTTGCTAGGTGACCAATTGGTTCCTAGCCACTTAAAAAAAATATCTAATCCTTCGGGCCAGCCCTTGGAGAGCTGTTAATCAGCTCAGTGGTCTGGGAAAACTTAGATATACTTAACGTAACCGGCGGGGTTGGGCGGGACTATTTAGATAAGAAAAAGTCGTGATGACGCTAACTATGATTGTCAATATTATTGCTAGGTATTGCAGTTGCAACCTAAGGTAACAGCATCTCAATGGCTGCGCTCGTATTGTAATAAAACATCTAAATTAAAGATGATAAGGTTGGGGGGCTGAGCAAGCTCTTGAAAGTTTTCAGTTCTTTAAATAAAAAAAAAAGGTGTATTCCACTATGTAAACTTGTGCTCCATAGAAATCCGAAACCGCTTGACCCATCTAGACGAAATTTGACACCAGATAGGTTTTCGAATAGGTTTCAAACGGCATTATTGCAAGAGAACATCCATTAGATCAACGCCCCGTATGCGGGTAGTGCCGTCAGTGGACCTCATGTAGTTCATTGTAGGCATTACTTGAGGTTCTTTGTAGCGTGCCCCCTGCCCCTAGCTGCAACCACTTTCGTTTCTTTTACTGTAGCTCCTTTCATATTCTCTTTCTTCATCTTACTTTCCATCCTCTCCTAACACTTGATGCATAGTGGTTCTGCTTTGAGGTTTTCCTCCTGTTACACCTTTCAAGCCTTTTACTGTCAATTTCCCTTTCAACGCTGAATGACCTCATAGGTCCCAGTGCTAGGCCTTTGGTCTAAATTCTATATTCAACTTAACTCATTAAACCAATAACTTTTAATGACGTTGGAATAATTTTCCGATAGTTACGAAATTTTGGAATAACGGAAACCTTCGGGCATTCATGAATCACACCACAGCACAGTAAAGAGCCTTCCTGGAGGATCGATTCCGCGTCATTCCCATGCGCAGAAACAATTAGTAGCAACACAAACCACACAAGCAGTAGCAACACAAGTCACACACACAAGCAGTAACAACACAAGTAGTAGCAACACAAGTCACACAAGTAGTAGCAACACAAACAATAACAACAGAAGCCACACAAGCAGTAGCAACACAAGCCACACAAACAGTAGCAGTAGCAACACAAGTCACGCAAGCAGTAGTAACACAGGTCACACAAACACAAGCAACAACAACACAAGTCACACAAGCACACGCACACACAAGCAGTAGCATATCACACGTCAGGTACCATTCATTCTCAGGAAACCTCACTCCAGGCCCCAGTATCACAAGTGACCCGAATGGGAACTGATGTTGTCATGGCTTCCCTGATTAGGCAATTAAAGCTAGCGGGATTCCATGTCTGTCCTCTGTTCTTAAATAGCCAGCCCGAGAAGAGCCTTTAATAAACTCAGAGGTCTGGATAAACTAATCATTTATAATAATAATAATAATAATAATAATAATAATAATAAATATAATAATAATAATAATAACAATAATAATCTGTTCATAAATAGCAAGTCCTCAAATATTGTTTAAATGTCCAATTCCCTCAACCAATGTCAGTCTAAATTCTCCTTGGATGTAAAGTTACTTCTAAGCATCAAGCTCTATTTATCTTAATATCTATAAAAACAAAAATGTCCCTTGTGTATAAAAAGTACACACACACACACACACACATACACACACACACACACACACACACATATATATATATATATATATATATATATATATATATATATATATAATATATATATAGAGAGAGAGAGAGAGAGAGAGAGAGAGAGAGAGAGAGAGAGAGAGAGGTATGCATACTTTCTCTCTTTGTTTAATGTTTCCCCACCCCTCCATTTACTTTACCAATTCGATTCCCCCGCGTGAACTTAACAACGATAACCCACTTGTAGAGGAAAACTATTCCCTTCGTTGTGAGTGAATGACTCTATACGAAGTGAAACCAGATGTGTTTTATTATTATTATTAATATTAACATTAATTCATATCCATCTTTACCAGAACTTCATTAAAACTTTGCACATTTTCCTAACAGATATTGACTCTTTGTTTATGCAGCTGCAGAAGTGGAGAATGTCATTCTTATATATCTTATGCATTTGGCCACTTTACGCTTTTATCGGTTAATATCTGTCCGTGACTTTCACACGGAATGGAGATAGTTTTGTGCGAAGTTTGTGGTGGTATTCAAATGATCCTTTGTAGAGACTCTTCATCTCTCAAATGTTTGTTTATATTTCTTTAATGCTAATTTGCAATATGTGTTGTTCCTTTTATTTGCACGTCGCTATGTTTCTCTTTCTTCTATTTTCGTCTCCTCTCATTTTCCTAGAAATTTACCCAGCTCTTTAATGCTTCTGTAGCCTTGTTGAGATGATTGCCTGCATGCTTGATGATTGTAATCTAAGACTAATAATCGCCGTTACTATTTCGTGACATAATATCATTCAAAAAGGACTGGCAACTTTTAACATAATAGGAAAATATTTGCAGGTAAGGCAGAACAATAGAGAAAGACTCACCGAAAGAGCTTTTTAATATGTTTGTTTATGATGTTCAACAAATTCTTTCAATCGTTAATTTACATTATTTTATTACTTAGTTATTTATTCACTTATATATTTATTAATTAATCTATTTATTAATATTGTTTGATCTGTCCCTGTCTCTTGTAGCACCACGTCCAATTTTTGTTTTTTACTGAAATTTTCATTATGCGCATTGGAAATAGAAGATGGATGTCTATTTGCATTTTTCGAAAATGTAATGATAAGCATAGCTCGGAAAAAATCTCCTACTACAACTCTCACTTATAATAATAATAATAATAATAATAATGAAAATAATGAAAATAATAATAATAATAATAATAATAACAATGAAAATAATAATAATAATAATAATAATAATAATAATAATAATAATAATAGAAATTGTACTCATAATCATAGGAACACTAGGCACGGTCCCAAGATTCCTTAACAGGAATCTGGAAAAACTAGAGGCTGTAGTAGCTCCAGGACTCATGCAGAAGAGTGTGCTCCTAGAAACAGCGCACTTAGTAAGAAAAGTGACGGACTCCTAAGGAAGCAAGATGCAACCCGGAACCTCACACTAAAAGTACCACCCAGTCGAATTGGAGGACTGTGATAGACCAAAAAAAAAAAGATAAATAAATAAATAAATGAATAGATAAATAATAATAATAATAGTATAGTATAGTATAGTATAGTATAGTATATTTGTTTGTCCTTATTTGTTACAAATTCATAGTATAAACAGAAAATTCGCCGAAGCAATTTAATGCTTATATGGCGATAACATAAGGCAAGTTTACTGGTTTTTCATAAAAGTTATACAGACTTACAAGCTAAAACAGAGACATAAAAATACATGGGTCGAGCCTATTTTGACAAAGGGTTATAATACTAAGTAAGATATAATACGAAGTAAGACATTAAAATACAAAAGAAGGCAAGTCCAGCTTGCAACACAAAAGCATTCATACAAATGCCAATAAAATAACACACACGTCCAGCTTGTGTTCCAAGGAATAAAAAATACCTAGGTAACTAAAAGGAGTCTTTAAAAAGCACAGTTCAACACCACTTAAAATACCTACTGTTGTGCAAGTAACAGTCTTTTGTAATTTCTGAGAGAAACATAAAAGGAATCTTCTAAAAGCTTTCTGTCAAGTTCATTGTTAAGCCCAATCAGCTGATAGTGGAGGAATCTCCTTTCAACCTCCGTACGTATGATAGGTGTATGATAACCACGGCCCCTAGTAGCATATTCATGGGAACTCAAGTTGGGGCGTAACAAAAGATCATAAAAGTAAGGCAGCTCACCCATAAGCAGTCTTCTCAAGAACTTGAATAAGCTTAGTTTATACAGGCTACTTATGTTTAGTATTTGCAAACGTGTATATAGTTTCCGATGCGCCCATCACCGGTCTTCCATCCTCATATGACTCCCAGAATTATTCTTAACAAGTTGTTGACACGTACCTTCAATCTCTTAAGCACAGTAACAGGTGCCGAGCCCCATATTAAGAGGTGGTTATTCAAGTAGGGGAGCACTAGAGCATAATATAGTTTAAGCAATATGTCAGTCGGCACGAAATCACGAGTACTAATAATTGCTCCAGTTATACGGCTGACATTAAGTGAGACATTGTTAATGTGTTTTGTATATGTCAAGGTATTAGTGATAGTCAAGCCTAGGTATTTGAAGTCCGTTACCCATTCAATAATGCCACCAGCGAAAGATAGGGCGGGAAGTTCTTGGGGAGACCTGGTCAGGACAAACATCAACTTACTCTTACTAGTATTAGGAGTTAGCATATTTGCTTTTAAGTATACCTCAAGTTCATTAAACAAATTCCTAACTTTATTCATAAGCTCGGTGAATGAATGGGATACCAACAGAAAAGCAGCATCATCCGCAAATAAAATTGTTTCGGCCTGCACTGCATTAGGTAGGTCATTTATAAATATATTAAAACAAAGAGGACCAAGTATAGACCCTTGAGGCACACCACATGTAATCACTTTAACATCAGAATCAACACCATTTACGCTTACAAACTGCCTTCTGTTAGCAAAGTATGATCTTAGGTATAGATGAAATTGGCCACGAAACCCATAATGCTGTAGTTTATCCAAAAGTATTTTGTGTGACACAGTGTCAAATGCCTTTCTCAAGTCAAGGAAGAAGCAGACACAGAAACTCTTCTCTTGATAAGCCTTTGTTGCAATAGAGAGAAATTTAATAATGGCCTGTGTAGTACTTCTATTCTTGCGGAAGCCATATTGAGAATTATTAAGAATAGAGTACTTTTCAATGAAGCTGTTCATCCTGTCTAGAGTTAACCTTTCAAAGATTTTTGAAGCCACAGGTAAAACTGATATGGGCCTATAATTATCAATGATGCTTTCTAATCCAGACTTATATACAGGAGTAACTCTTGCAACCTTAAGTCGACTAGGAAATTCAGGCTGCATAATGGACATATTATAGAGCATTGCATAATGGGAAGCAAATACATTACAGCTATCCTTCAATATTAACGGGGTTATGTCACAAATTGTATTGCCTTTATTTTTTAAACTTCTGATAACGTGTGCCACCTCTACATGATCAGTCGGCCTTAAGTAACACGTTGTCATTATTGGAGGGGTATGGTAGGTAGTTACAAGCAGTGGTTCTAAATTACCCACAAGGGAGGCAGCAGCATTTATAAAAAAAATCATTGACATAGTTGACCAAATCCAAGCCAGTCAAAATCCCATCAGGTGTCTGGATATATTCCAGGCTGGCAGCTTTTTTAGTTTTTATAAGACTATTAATAATTAACCACAGTTTCGAAGTATCATTTCCAGCATCTTTAAATTTCCTATAATAGTATACTCGTTTGGCCAGTCTAATTGCTTTTGTTAGCATATTTCTATAGAGAGTATAGGCCAACTTCTCAATCTTACCTTTCAAGTACAATTTATATAACCTGGACTTTTTAGCAATACAAGATTCAGAATAGGTGTCATCCATGGAGCTGGCTCGATCAGTTTTGGGTAAGGATTTTTTAAGAGGGAATGAGCTCTCATAAAGTTTAAAAACACCAGCAAAAGTAAGATTCATACACAGTATCAAAACTACCACTACGAACAAACTCACGAGGATTAAAATTAGACACAAGAAACCTAAAAGTCGTCAAGCTCCTCTTGCTAAACGATCTCCTCACCTGAGCAACCCTACCTATAAGTTGGTTAGCAAAAGGCTTAAATGAAGCCATAACAATAAAATGGTCTGTAAGATCATAAGGGATAACGTAAGTGTTATTCACATTATCAATATTAATAATCCAAATATGGTCCAATAGGCTGAACCTTGTTAAAACACTATCGATGTTTATTTTGGTGGGTATTGTAACCAATGGCGTAAAGCCAATTTCAAACATACCATTAATAAAATTATCAATATATCCAAATTTACCCATATTAAGCAGATTGATATTATAATCACCGCATGCTATCACTTTCTTGTACTTAGCAAGTAAATCTCTCAAGAAGGATAAGTAATTAGAGACAAACGCATTGTTATTCTCAGGGGAGGAGGTAGGGGGATGGTAGAGAGCAGAGCAGACAACGTCAACACTGTTAAAGTTGAGTACAACTGTTAAGACCTCGAAGAGGTCATTAACAAACGAGAAATGTTTTAAATATCTTCACTCCTCCACCATAATGGTTTCGATATATATCATGAGAGTAAAATCCAGGAATTACATAATTTACGTCTATATCAGGAGATAACCAAGTTTCAGTAAAGATTACACATGAAAACAGGGTTAACAGGTTAGCAAAATGTGACACAAAATGCATAAAATTCTTTTTACAACTTCGTATGTTCAAGAGTAATATATTAAAACATGTAGCACTTACCATATTAGATATTAACTCACAGTCAAGATAATTACACAAGGGAGGAGAATAATTAACCAGATCTAGCGTCAGTATAGGGTAATCACCGTTTTCAAAATCAATAGAAGCCATCATTGATTACAATACAGTACTTACACAGCAACACCGGGTGTTTCAGCATTAACATTCAAATTATCCACAGCATCCATAACTGGCATTTCTTGTTGGTCTATATCTCGCAGTTCAGTTAGGGTTGAGACCCTGCGGACCCGGTCATTGTTAACGAACCTGACATGAATAATGCCATCCAGAGTAAATACAGATTTTATCTTAGCTGGAAATTGCTTTTCAACTGCCTCAAGTTATAGAATGTTACCTGGTTAGATTTTGTTAAATATTCAGTTACATAAAAATCAGCAGGCCTACGCCGTCTGGCCTGTTTTAATAAGAGATGTTTATTCACTGCGTTACCACAACTAACTCTCAATAACTTTCTGTTGCGATCAAAGAAACTAACTTGTATACAGTTAATATCAATTAGGACACCTTCCTCTCCACAAATGTACTTACAGACTTCTCTTTTCAAGACATGAAAATTAACGCGAGAATCAGTCGTCGCTGCCGTGACCAAACCACCAACTGCTGGCCCCTTACATATCAAAATTTCCGAATTTTGTTGCTGCTCTAATTTCTCAATTTTTTGGTTAACTGAGGCCAGTGTAACTTCTTCGGGAGAGGCGACACCATGCTCCTGGTTATCGTGAATCACAGTAGCACCAGACACCGTCACTGTATCAAGTTTGCTTGAAATGCACTCCAGATAATTTAGCAGTTTCTTATTTTGCTCATGCAATCCTCGCAGACAGTTAATGATATCTCCATAAGGAAAAGCACCACAGTTGGCCAACGGATTTGGTGCAGGGGAAGCAGGAGATGACAACGAGCCCCTACCCTTAGCACCGGCGGTACGCCCCTTACTCCTGGTAGTCTGGGCAGGTGATCGTGTGGCTCCCAAAGACAAATCTGATCTTGCTGCCACTGGTAATTCAGGAGGCACAAAATTGATGAGGGCGTCCAGCAAACCCCCTAATAATAATAATAATAATAATAATAATAATAATAATAATAATAATAATAATAATAATAATAATAATAATAAGTGTACGAGCACCAACCTGAAGGAGTGATAGAAAAACGATCAGGCAAAGATCCTCTGGGACTATGGTATCAGAACGGATAGGGTGATACGTGCAAACAGCCCAGACGTGACGTTGATTGACAAAGTCAAGAAGAAAGTATCACTCATTGATGTCGCAATACCATGGGACACCAGAGTTGAAGAGAAAGAGAGGTAAAAAATGGATAAGTATCAAGATCTGAAAATAGAAATAAGAAGGATATGGGATATGCCAGTGAAATCGTACCCATAATCATAGAGCACTAGCACGATCCCAAGATCCCTGAAAAGGAATCTAGAAAAACTAGAGGCTGAAGTAGCACCAGGACTCATGCAGAAGAGTGTGATCCTAGAAACGGCACACATAGTAAGAAAAGTGATGGACTCCTAAGGAGGCAGGATGCAACCCGGAACCCCACACTATAAATACCACCCAGTCGAATTGGAGGACTGTGATAGAGCAAAAAAAAAAAAAAAAAAAAAATAATAATAATAATTATGAACCAAGGAACCCCTGTGATGAGGCTACAGTATCGAGAATTAAAAGCCACAGTAGTGTTTAATAGGACAGGTGAGGGATACTTCATTCACGGAATAAGCTAACGGGGTCACATTGACAGAGTCGTACAATCAGAGGATTACTGATTACCATTGCCTCAGTAGTAGGCACAGGGTACGGGTAAAGATTTCCAGTTGGCTTATTAATAGAGAGTATGTGAAAACTAGGTTTGCTAAGGCTATCCTCAGGTGAACCTCACAAAAGAGTTCGTATTTGGAATATTATCAGTTCATTTTATGAATTGATTGGTTATCTTCCTGAAGAATAACTTTAATACTACCAATAATTTTTTCGACAAAATTGCTGAGTTGAAAGCTTAACTTGAATGTTAGCGAACTTCAAGTAACATTAACACTTCTGCAAAGATCCTGAAATGATCTTAATGCTAAGAGTCAGCAATGCAATCAGTGACGTTTAAAAGAAAGAAAAAAAGGCAAACTAAATATAACCGCTTAAACGCAGTGACTAAAACCTTAACCCAATGATCTGCCATCAAAAATTTTATTTATCATATCTGACGAACCTATTTTACCAGTTATTTTTGGGGCAATATATAATCAACCTCTTTTATCATTCGGTAAACTAAAGTACCACGGAGGTTTTCCTCCTGAAATGGGAGATTTAGCTGGCATGAAGTTTACTGTCGAAAATATATGAAAAAGTGATCATTGAAGACACCGAGTATTCACCTATGCACCATTTCAATCATTGCTTATCTATTGTGTCCCGTTTACCCCAGGGTTTTTTTTTTTATTACACTTTCCATAGCCCCTTTCTGAAGTCAATGAGATTATCAGGCTACAAGCAAAGCTTTTATTATTTCTCCAACAAATCATTTCTCATTTATTAATATGTGAATCTGGCTTAATAACATGCGTCACTAAACTACATGTAAAGGCGACTAGTTATACGTTTAGTAGGAAACTAACTGCCATATTTCCGATGTACATGTCACGAGGATAAAACCCTTTAAAGACCAGGCGATAATATTCTAATACAAAACCAACGAAACTCTGCGCTAAGATTGTCTAATTACTGAATACAGGTGATACTTTAAAACATAACTTAATTATATTTTCAATTCCGAAATGTGATGGTGGTTAAAAGTAAAATTTAATCAAAATTAATTTGACAATATATGCAGCAAAAACAGTACAAGAAACAAGAACTGTATATCTGAACTCTAAAATAGTTATGGCTGTGAACCGAAACCCGTTTTTTCAAGCAACGACTGGAGTCTGAATTCCACAATCCAAGTTGTTGAAAATTAAAAACGAAAGAAAGAATCAGCTTTCAACGTTGACTATGCATCCACTTTTCTGGATGAAAATGCTTCCCAAAGAAGCCAGCCTTCGTACTCTCAACACACTAGGACTAGGAAAAAAAAAAACGATTGATTGCCCCATTCGCGTGAATGTCAAAAGAAATTTGGAAAAATTGGAGGAAGCAAAAAACCTTGGTGGTAAGTTTTTAAATTTACTATAGATTTTAATGATTTTTACATTAAGCACAAAGGAAAACTGTAAAAAAAAGAAAGACAAAAAAAACACTAATTTTGGGAACTAGTATCAACTACCACGATCACGTATTCTTAGAAGACCATTTAGCACAGAAAACCTGTGCTTTCAAAAGACTTTGGGTGTCATTCTAGTAAAACAGAATGTCGTGCAAAGTTCTGCCAAATATTTTGCTGCATTAAAGAACAAAAGACCACACAAACTTATAGCTCAAAAACTTACGCAAACGTGAACAAACAAGCCAGCTTGAAGCTCCAAATTGTGCAATCTTCAACGAAGAAGCGCCGTTGGCCCAGGGTACCACTTCTTCATCAAACGGTGAAACCGATGTAAGTACTTTCTACAAGACACCTATATCAAATATCGAACGAATCGTTCGTTGCCCGACCTTAACGTCACAGTCTTTTTGTTTCAGTGTTTTTTATTAGTTTTTATTTACTTATCTATTTATTCATTTATTTATTTATTTTTACCGAAATGAAAGGCCATTTACCAATACAAACGATGGCGGTTTTACCCGAAAGCACCACAAAGATTGACTGGACTAGACAGTTAAACTTAGAAGTTGCTACTTCCCCAGTGGGTCTTGTCACTGGGCGTTCCAAGGATGACTGACAACGATAACTCCACCATCTACTACTTAATATATGACGTATTCATGGTCACTGTTCGAATATGTA
>NC_087207.1:1329461-1346961 GCF_015104395.2 Macrobrachium nipponense | reverse complement strand
TGTTTCTTAGACCGATAAATGACACGTTGACATTAGATTCCGTGCACATAACATCAAAAGCAATAGAGTGAGGTCGCCTGGTTCACACTGTTAAGATATCTTTTTTTTCTTTTTCTTTTTAAATTTGATAGCATTTTGTGAGATTCCAGTGTTTTCTGTAAAATTTAACAAATGGAATAGTTCAACTACCTTCAACTTAATATTGAAGTGATAATTTAAGGACTATGTTTATGTGATACTACTAGTGATAGGTGTCTCCTATCTATTTGGTAATGTATATCTATGATTGTGATATGACGTTTTTTATCACTTCGTTTCGTTCACGTCAATTTTGTTATATGGAAAATAGTTTTACACAATAACATAACATAATGTTCTAAAAGATATCAGCGACTGTTTTTAACGTCATTACACATGATTTCTTCCATCTTTGAAAAGAAAAATAGATAAATAAGGCATGAATCGTGCGTCAGGCAGCTGAACGAAAAATTATGAAAGTCTGCCACGAGTTTTTTGGCCGACAGTACATGTATATACATATATATATATATATATATATATAATATATATATATATATATATATATATATATATTTTTTTTTTTTGTTTTCCAAGATCACCGAGGAAGACTTAGAACAACTAAAACATATCTGAAACTTTCAACAGGTGTCTGCTGTCTCCCTGAGTAGCATTTTGATCGACCCATAAAATTCTCTTTTGATTTATGGGGGAGAACAGGCCATGAAACGATGGCCCCATGAATTCCAACCGCCTGTTATCTACCCTTTACGCGGAGACGAGGAATTCTGTATTTCGTTACAGGTAAAAAAATATACAATATTAGGACGAATAACCCGGTGGCTTTATCCGTCTCATTGGGTTTGTATGAAAAGCAATAAGGTCATAAGGAACATAATCCATAGATCGATCATTAAGGAAGGCGACAGAATTCACTCGGGAAAAATAAAGAATAAAATCTAAGCTCGGTTCCAGAGAATCGATGGAACATCTTATCTGGAAAAGATAGATCGTTGAAGAGAATGAATTCGGGAATGGTCCAGAATGCCATAGCGTGAAGTAGGAATGCATCTCATCTGGAAAAGATAGATCGTGGAAGAGAATGAATTCGGGAATGGTCCTGAATGTCATAGAGTGCAGTTGGAATGGAATATAGAGTTTAGGCAAAAGGCCAAATATTGGGACCTTTGAGGTCACTCAGCGCTGGAAAGGAAATTGAGAGAGGTTGGACAGTAAGATGGAAGACAGAGAATATGCACGGAGGTACAGTAAAACGAATGAAAGGGACGCTGTAAAGAACCTAAAGTAATGCCTACATTGCACCGAATGAGGCGCACTGGCGGCACTAACCCCCCTACGGGGTTGTCTCTCCTGGAAGAAAGGCCGCTGTCGGGGTCAGTAAACATTCCAGTGTAATCCTTTAGCATTTATCTTCATTAAATAATGTACTTTTATCTCATGAGATTATATAAGAATAAATAATGAAAGAGCGTTGTTAAGTTTAACATTGCCATTTGATTGAAAAGGGAAATGGAAGAGTTTCCCGAAAGCTTTCTGTACAGATTTATCTTTCCATAAATAAATAAATGAATGGATAAATAAATAAATTGATTAATAAATACCTGTGGTTCTGTTACTCCAATGACATTATTAGAGAAAATCCAAAAAAGAGATATTGGTTAAAACTGACCGGAAATACAGCAGACGTGAAAATTAGCAATAACTTCAGTGTCGATGAATAGGCATTTAACATTCGAAACTATATCCAGCTGTCACCTCCTGTCTTTCTTGACTTGTTCTGAAATCGCAGTAAATCATAATAGCATTCAGTCAAATTTCAGATAAACTCCATAGTTTAGAGATAGTTATCTGGAATGTTCAACTTTTAAACAATGAAAGGCTCTTATGTTTTTACAACAGCTTAGGAAATAAATGAAGTTACCTGATCGCTTTTCAATATTTCACAATAATTTCTGAGCAATGTAATACAATATAGTGAGGCAAGTTGCGTTCACTTATTTCTTATTTATACGGTGAATATAACTTTTATGTTTGTAATAGTTCATTTAAATAGTTTATGAATGGAAATGTTTAAATGTTCTCATGAATTTTAACACCGAGCAAATCATCAGTGAATAGAATGGTTAATGAAGGGGAAACCAGATAACCATTTAGCACATTTGCTTCGGTCAGGGGGTCCTGGTTTCGGTATACCATCGCCCGATTTCGTCAATGAGGTCACTGATAAGCCATCAATAGTTTCCGAACTAATCTCATCTTTTCCGAGACGGACTGAAAGGGCCAATTAAAAGTTCTGCCGTTTGGGAGTCATTCTGGTCTCGAATCTGTAGTGGAGGGTCAACCAATAGTCGCGACGTCCAGGTAATGGAACCGAGGAAGTCCAGTGAATGTGAAAACCAATGAATGTGAAAACCAATGACTATACATGATAACGAATCCTATTTTCGCGTCAAGATCCTAATCAGTGCTGGGAATGGAATCTGGAATCGAGTTTGTATTATAGAAACATTTCTTTTTATTTTTGCACAGGGAAAATTAAAGAAAATTTTCTGCAACCTCATCGCTTTGCAGAAGATGAGCAGAGGAAAATGTTTGAACAAGCGGCAAATATTAAATAGTTGTGAATGTTTTAAAATGAAATTTTTTGCATTCAGATAAAATTCTCAAGAAGTGAAGCGAAATTCATTTCACAGACTTTCTTTCCTAATCTCATTTTATCATTTTTATAAATCATACACTAACACTTAGTTCCTCGCTGGACGAGTGGTTTTCGCGCTCGGCTGCCAATCCGGTGGTCCGAAGTTCGAATCCCAGCTCGGCCAACGCGGAATCAGAGGAATTTATTTCTGGTGATAGAAATTCATTTCTCGAATAAGTGTGGTTCGAATCCCACAATAAGCTGTAGGTCCCGTTGCTAGGTGGCCACATTGGTTCCTAGCCACTTAGGAATATCTAATCCTTCGGGCCAGCCCTAGGAGAGGTGTTAATCAGTTCAGTGGTCTGGTAAAACTAAAATATACTTTTTTTAACTCGAACAATTTCTCTGTTTTATTTTTTCCATTCTCTCTCTCTCTCTCTCGCAACAGTGTGGAAGAGTTTGAAAGAAAGCTAGACAAAATCATTAGGACACTGCGAATGCACAGTAACTACAGATACGTCAATGAGCACATGTCTCCTCGGATGGACTAACAAGTATTTGAGGCATCATAATCCTTGTAACTCCTTGTAGCTCCCTCCCCCCACCTCTCAATCCCCTCTCTTTCTCTGCCTCAATCTCTCTCTCTCTCTCTCCTCTCTTTCTCTCCCTCAATCTCTCTGTCTGTCTGTCTCTCTCTCTCTATCTATCTCTCTCCCCACCACACCAACCCCCATCTCTCTCTCCATGACATCAGTCTTCACGAGACCAAACACTTTCTGTTTACCCTCCTCCTCTTCTTCTTCATCTTCGTCGCGATTTGTGATCAGACGTTGGAAGCGGAATTAAGGCTCATTTCTCTCTCCTTTCGCTGGTTCCCACCTCGTGTTTGCTCTTCTCTTCAGCTGAAAGCTTCGTCTGCTTTCACCGGTGGCTCGTTTGCCAGTGCGAGAGGCGGTATCACAGCACAATTCCAGTTTCCTGAAAAGAAAACTATTGTGCCGGCTTTGTCTGTCCGTCCTCACTTTTTTCTGTCCGCCCTCAGATCTTTAACACTACTGAGGCTAGAGGGCTGCAAATTGGGATGTTAATCGTCCATCCTCCAAACATCAAATATCCCAAAGTGCAGACCTCTAACTTTAGTATGTTTTTGACCTTTATTTAAGTAAAATTAACCTTCATCGTGCGTTTGACAACGTGGTTAAAAATTCATGGGCCACGGCTCATACAACATTATCCCGAGACCACGGAAAGATAGATATATTTTTGGTGGCCTTGATTGTACTATGTACTGATAACTCGGTTGCGCCGAGGAAACATCTTCGCATTTTTACCTATTTTTTCCTGTATAAATTTATCTTTGAATAGAATTTTATCCATATTTACTTTCCCGGTGTCTATGAATGTAGTTGTTGTTCCGCCAAATAAGAAAAGAAATCGAACAATCAATAGTGTATTAACTGCTGTAAGATTATTTTTTCGTAAATATAAAACGGCGCGGAATGACACAAATCTGTTATTTCAAGAAAATTGTAATTCATAGAATTCTTCTTGAAGGCAAATTTTATAAGTAAATTGTATAACACCCAAAGTAATACCTGGTTAATAGGAAGAAATGATCAATGACAGACTCCAAAGTAACACCTGGATAAAAGGACAGACAGTAGAATAATACTTGGTTAAGGGTTGTTCATCATACCTCAATTCATGCAATCGAGACCATACAAATATACATATTACTGACAATACTTGCATAAAAGGGACAGTGACTGAATAAAAGGGACAGTCATCACAGTAATACTTGTCAGCTAGTATATATTTATACTATATATATATATATATATGATATATATATATATATATTCTCATATTAATATATATATATATATATATATATAATATATATATATATATGTATATATATATATATATATATATATATATATCTATATAGAATATTTATCATATCACCGTGATTCATATAAAACATTCGAGCTACAAATGTCCTTTAATATCTAATTCGCTCTACCTCGGAATTGATATATTTTCATATATGTACCGAGGGGGAATTTTTTAATTGATAATAATTTCGTACCCCCATGGGATCGAACCAACGTCCAGTTGGGCGGGGAACGAAATCAGGATCGGACAGTGACGCTACTGAAACGGCTATCAAGAGAGGCTAAAGGTTTATATCGATTCTGACCATTTCAAATCAACGCTGATCTCGTTGCATTTGTAATTAGAATCAAAATGGAACCCCCTCCACCATGCTAGCTGATTCGAGCGTTTGACACACATAGCCTTGTTATGAATATTTATCACATCACCGTGATTCATATAAATCATTCGAGCTACAAATGTCCTTTAATGTCTCATTCGCTCTACCTCGGAACCTGAATGATATTTTCATATATGTACCGAGGGGGAATTTTTTAGTTGATAATAATTTCGTACCCCCATGGGATCGAACCACCGTCCAATTGGACGGGGAACGAAATCAGGATCGGACAGTGACGCTACCGAAACGGCTATCAAGAGAGGCTAAAGGTTTATATCGATTCTGACCATTTCAAATCAACGCCGATCTCGTTGTATTTGTAATTAGAATCGATATGGACCCCCCTCCACCATGCTAGCCGATTCGAGCGTTTGACCCACGCAGCCTTGTTATGAATATATATCACATCACCGTGATTCATATAAATCATTCGAGCTACAAATGTCCTTTAATATCTAATTCGCTCTACCTCGGAATTGATATATTTTCATATATGTACCAAGGGGGAATTCTTTAGTTGATAATAATTTCGTACCCCCATGGAATCGAACCACCGTCCAGTTGGACGGGGAACAAAATCAGGATCGGACAGTGACGCTACCGAAACGGCTATCAAGAGGGGCTAAAGGTTTATATCGATTCTGACCATTTCAAATCAACGCCGATCTCGTTGTGTTTGTAATTAGAATCGATATGGAACCCCCTCCACCATGCTAGCCGATTCGAGCGTTTGACACACGCAGCCTTGTTATGAATATTTATCACATCACCGTGATTCATATATATCATTCGAGCTACAAATGTCCTTTAATATCTAATTCGCTCTACCTGAGAATTGATATATTTTCATATATGTACCGAGGGGGAATTTTTTAGTTGATAACATTTTCGTACCCCCATGGGATCGAACCACCGTCCAGTTGGACGGGGAACAAAATCAGGATCGACAGTGAAGCTACCGAAACGGCTATCAAGAGAGGCTAAAGGTTTATATCGATTCTGACCATTTCAAATCAACGCCGATCTCGTTGTATTTGTAATTAGAATCGATATGGAACCCCCTCCACCATGCTAGCCGATTCTAGCATTTGACCCACGCAGCCTTGTTATGAATATTTATCACATCACCGTGATTCATATAAATCATTCGAGCTACAAATGTCCTTTAATATCTAATTCGCTCTACCTCGGAATTGATATATTTTCATATATATACCGAGGGGGAATTTTTTAGTTGATAATAATTTCGTACCCCCATGGGATCGAACCACCGTCCAGTTGGACGGAGAACGAAATCAGGATCGGACAGTGACGCTACCGAAACGGCTATCAAGAGAGGCTAAAGGTTTATATCGATTCTGACCATTTCAAATCAACGCCGATCTCGTATTTGTAATTAGAATCGATATGGAACCCCCTCCACCATGCTAGCCGATTCGAGCGTTTGACCCATGCAGCCTTGTTATGAATATTTATCACATCACCGTGATTCATATAAATCATTCGAGCTACAAATGTCCTTTAATATCTAATTCGCTCTACCTCGGAATTGATATATTTTCATATATGTACCGAGGGGGAATTTTTTAGTTGATAATAATTTCGTACCCCCATGGGATCGAACCACCGTCCAGTTGGACGGGGAACGAAATCAGGATCAGACAATGACGCTACCGAAACGGCTATCAAGAGAGGCTAAAGGTTTATATCGATTCTGACCATTTCAAATCAACGCCGATCTCGTTGTATTTGTAATCGGCTAGCATGGTGGAGGGGGTTCCATATCGATTCAATTCCCCCTCGGTAAATATATGAAAATATATCAATTCCGAGGTAGAGCGAATTAGATATTAAAGGACATTTGTAGCTCGAATGATTTATAGAGCGAATTAGATATTAAAGGACATTTGTAGCTCGAATGATTTATATGAATCACGGTGATGTGATAAATATTCATAACAAGGCTGCGTGGGTCAAACGCTCGAATCGGCTAGCATGGTGGAGGGTGTTCCATATCGATTCTAATTACAAATACAACGAGATCAGCGTTGATTTGAAATGGTCAGAATCGATATAAACCTTTAGCCTCTCTTGATAGCCGTTTCGGTTGCGTCACTGTCCGATCCTGATTTCGTTCCCCGTCCAACTGGACGGTGGTTCGATTCCATGGGGGTACGAAATTATTATCAACTAAAAAATTCCCCCTCGGTACATTTATGAAAATATATCAATTCTGAGGTAGAGCGAATTAGATATTAAAGGACATTTGTAGCTCGAATGATTTATATGAATCACGGTGATGTGATAAATATTCATAACAAGGCTGCGTGGGTCAAAGGCTCGAATCGGCTAGCATGGTGGAGGGGGTTCCATATCGATTCTAATTACAAATACAACGAGATCGGCGTTGATTTGAAATGGTCAGAATCGATGTAAACCTTTAGCCTCTCTTGATAGCCGTTTCGGTAGCGTCACTGTCCGATCCTGATTTCAGTGTTTTTGCGCCTCCTCCTCCTTTTTTGTGTATTAGTGAACTATCGTTTTAACGATTGTTATTCTTTTGCTTTGAGTGTTTATAAACACTGGGAAGGTGATGAGTGGACATGGTCGACCGGTCAACGGGAGTTCGGGTCTTGACAAGCTCTCACCAGTACTGTTTCCTGTCGCAGCATATACGTATTTTGATTTGGAGGACGACTTTGGATACTTGCCTTTTGAACCACGCACTTGGATATTTCGCTCACGGATTTTGGAAGACGCATATATACGTCTGTTGTGTGTGTCCCTGGATCACGGCTATTTCTCGCGCAGGTGTTGTTGTCACCTGCGACCTTCACACTGCTGTTGAGGGTTTAGCAGACGCTCAGTCATCTGCGACCGCCGTTTCTGCCCCTTGTTCCCGTCGGAGGATTTTTACGGGACCTGTGTCGTAGTTGTATCCCGGCACTGGATTCTGAATTTACCTGCCGTGTCATCCTCGTCCAGCTGTTATACGGGAGTGAGAGCTACTTGACTCGTGAGGTGGCTAGTAGGGAGTCTGTCGCCAGGTAAGACGTATAATCGTTCCTCTTCTCTCGGGACAATGTGTTGCCCTTCAGTACCTGGCGTACAGTATTAGCCCTTTTGATAGCAGTTGGGTGGATTGGTCACGGCCCAGGATTCAACTCCTCTTCTGGAATTTCACTTGAGGTGAAATTGTTTATTTTTGCCAATTTTTATTATTTATAAATATATATATGTATAAGTTTACATGTATATGTTGTCATATTTGTTTGTGTGTCAGTATTTAGTGGACCGAGTTCCAGATTGTTTAGCTTTGTGTTGTAGGTAGGAATATTAAGGTTTTCCTTGTTATCATCTCTTACTTCCTTCTACCTTATTATTATTAGGTTATTGATTATTTTGGCTAGCCTTATTTTGGATCCAACTTGTTATATATTAAGTATGTTTCTCTCTTGGGGTTTTCTCTTGTTTAGGGCTTAGTGTATTAGCTTTAGGTTTTCTTGTGAGTTGCCCGAGAACCAGGTATTTGTTCTCTTGAAAATTCTGTACAATTAAGTGTATTTAATCTCACAAGGTTGATTTAAGTCATTGTTCTAGTTTTATAATAAATATTGTTAAGTTTTCTTGAGTTCTGTTTCCGTCCTTCCTTGTCACTGAGGTACATTTACTGACTGCAATCCTTGAGAATATAAAGACCTAAAAAGAACCTGTATTGCAACCTGGGAGGTTGTAACAGTTGGCGACCGTGACAGGATTGCACTCGGGTGACTCAGTGTTTTGGTTGGCGGAACAGCGCTCGTGGATTTACCATGTATTTGTTGCTGTTTAGTGTATTGCCTTACTCCCCCTTTAATTTTGTAGCCATGGAGGAATTTATTTTTGATCGCAGCTTGAGTTTTTGGGATCGGCAGATTGCCTTAGGCATCTTCCTGTTCTGAATAAGGAGTATTTGGTGAGTTGTGCTCGCTGGTTAGGTGTTGCCACTCAGGGCTGCAAACACTAGGGCCCAGTTGCTGATAGCTGTGAAAAGTAAGGTAGCTCAAGGTATGGCTGAAGGAGAAAATTTGGTTAGGGGATTTTGACAGTGTTGGTGTAGTGACTCAGAGCGAGAGGGTAGTGTGATTGAGGATGTTAGTGTGAATCCAGGTCTTTCTTGTTTGAAGATCCTCCTCGTACTGGAACAATTTTTGAAGGGCAGGCTAATTTGCAATTTAAAGCTAATGTATCCACTAATCCATTTTTAGTAGAAAACCCTGTCCCAGTGAATGTAGCCCAGTACAGCCTGTAGTGTCCAGGAGGACAGTGAATACAGCTTAATTTGTAAGAGAATAGAGTTAATGAAGCTCGAGTTTGAAGAGAAACGAGAGGGTGAGGCGGCATGAGCTAGGAGGATGGCCAATGTATTTAATTTGGAGTTGGCTAGGTTACAAGGTTCTCCTAATAGATTAAGTACTCCCTGTGGACCATCTCCTGATAAATTTAATATAGGGGCAGCTCTGAAGTTGGTCCCTGTATTTGATGAGAGAAATGTGCCTGAATTTTTTAAGGCTTTTGAACGGGTAGCTACCAGGTTGTCTTGGCCCACCGAGATGTGGACAGTCTTAATTCAGTGTAGGCTGGTGGGCAAGGCAATCCGGGTGTATAATTCTTGGAGGAGGGTGTAGCCCGTGATTATAGTAAAGTGAAGTAGTCGTTGGTCCTCAAGGCTTATGACCTTGTCCCTGAGGCCTATCGCCTAAAGTTTAGAAACTTTTCTAAGCATGTTTCCCTTTCATTCGTGGAGTTTGCTAGGCTCAAGGAAGAGCAATTTGATGATTGGCTAAAGAGTCGTCAGGTAGCCTCTTTCTCCTCCTTGAGGGAATTAATGCTGTTGGAAGAATTTAAGAAATATTGTAGTAAGGAACTGAGGATACTTAGAGAAAAAGTAAAAGCGGTCAGTCTAAGTAAGGCGGCTCAGATTGCCGATGAGTTTGTTTTGACCCATCGAGCGGGGTCCGGTAATTTTGGGTCCCAGGTTATAAATTTCCAGTCTGCAAGGCCAAATAACTTTAATAATAAATCTGGTAATGTTGTAGATAATAGGGTAAAACATTCAGGTGTTCCAACCTATTCTAGGAATGAGAATAGTCAAGGAAAGGTCTCCAGTGGTGGGCACACTAGAGTCTTTTCCAAAAACAGGTTAATGTCTGGTAATGCGAGCAGGGGTAATGGGACCTGCTTTTGGTGCAATAAGCCCGGGCATTATCAGGCTCAGTGTAATGCTAGAAGGAGGTATCTCCAGAGAAATGGTAACAATGTTGACAACCCTATATCTCTAATTTCAAATAAGTCTAATCCCAAGGTTGAGAATCCATCAGTGGTTGTTAGTGGTAATGAGATTAGTTGTGACAGCGGTAATGTGAATCCATCTGGGAGTAGTCAGGCATGACTCTATGATAAATATATCTGGCCTGGTAGACTGGTTACTGATTCAGGAGTCCTTAAGGTGAAATTTTTGCGAGACACAGGGTCTGCTCGGTCATTAGTGTTAAAAGAATCATTAAATGGTTTAGTTAAATATTCAGGGAATTATGTGGTTCTGGGAGGGTTCCCGAACACAGTGGTTTCAGCTCCATTGGTAGAAGTTGAGTTATCTTTCCCTGGGTATAATAAAGTAACTGAGTTGGCTGTTGTGGAGAGTCTCCCCATTCCAGGTATTGATGGTATTTTGGGAAATGAAATACATGTTAGACCATAAGGGTCTGGAATTATTCCCTATTTTGACTATGGATGCTTGTCCAGTGGCTGTGACGACCCGGGCATCTGCTAAGGCAGCTAATTTGATAAATGATGATGACTTAGATTTAAGTAGTTTAGAAGTAGAGTTAGAAAGGCCTGGGCCAGTAGATAGTCCAAGTAGTGTTAGTGATATCTTGCAACCTGATTGGGACCGTTTCACGTTTATTGAGGCTCAGAAACAAGAGTTTGATTTTGAGTTGGGTGACACAGCTGATTTAACTAAACCAAGGTTTTGTGTAATAAAAGGTTTGTTATACAGAGTTAGTCGCCATCTACACTAATCTGAACGAGACTTCTCGAGTGGAACAAATTGTGGTTCCCTCACAATTTAGGGAGTCTGTTTTGAGGTTGTCACATGATGATTCTTTTTCTGGTCACTTTGGAGTATTTAAGTTACTTTCAAGAGGTTGGCAAAATGTTTTTGGTGGAGGATTAAAATTATCAGTGAAACAATTTGTTAGTAACTGTGAGGTTTGTCAGGTGATGGAAAAGAAAACCCAATCAAGTAATCCCTAAAGCCACCCCTTTAAATCCAATTCCTGCAATTGGGGAACCTTTTGTAAGAATTGGTAATAGATGTGGTAGGGCCTTTGCCCAGAACAAAGACTGGGTTTACTCATCTCCTGACGATTATGGACAGGGCTTCCAGATTTCCTGAGGCATTCCCAATGAAAAAGATTACCTCCAGAGCAGTAATTTGAGAAGCTCATTGAATTTTTCTCCAGATATGACTCCCTCGTAAAATTCAGACCGACTGTGGGACGAAATTTTACGAGTAAGGTATTTAGGGGTAAGTGTGCTGAACTGGCCATTCAGCACACTACCAGCGTACCTTATCATCCAGAGAGTCAGGTGTGGTGGGGAAAGATTCCACCAGACACTTAAATCAGTGTTAAAGAAATATTGCTATGAACAAGGGAGAGGATTGGGAAAAAGGGTTTCTTCCCTTTGCTCTCTTTGCTATAAGGAACCATCCGAACTTCATCTACAGGTGTAGCTCCCTTCGAACTGGTGTTTGGACACAGGGTACGTGGTCCGTTGGAAATTTTCCACGAATTGCTTGCATCTGGTCAGAAGGGAGAAATTAATGTGGTGGAATTTGTAGAGAATTTACGGAAGAAATTAGCCATTGCATGGAAATTTGCTAGAGAAAATTTGGCTTCCTCCCAAGCAGTCATGAAATCAAATTTTGATAGGAAAACCAAGGTGCGGTCGTTTGAGCCTGGGGAATTAGTATTGGTGTTGAGTACAGACTCAGACAATTTCCTCGAACCAAGGTATAAGGGGCCCTGGAAGGTTTTGAGAAAATTGTCTGAGGTGAATTATGAAATTGAAGCCCCCGGGACCAAACGAAAGTGCCGGGTCTTTCATATTAATAGATTAAAATCTTATATTTCATGTGGTAGAGATCCTTTAGCTATTGTATATGAGCCTGTGTCTATGGTTGTAGAGCCTCCAGAGGATAACTTTGAGGATTTAATTGGTCAGGTGTCTTCTGATGCTCTCTTTAATAATATTCAAAATCTAGAGGTTTTGAAAGGAGGGTTGGGACCTATCTGGAAGTTACCCAGAAAAGGGACATTATTAATTTAATCTATTCTTTTCCAGAAGTATTTCAGAGTTCGCCAGGTAGGACGAGGTTGCTTCACATGATGTGGATGTGGGCAGTGCCTTCCCCGTAAAGCAGAGTCCTTATCGACTAAATCCAGGGTGAAGAGGGACATAGTCCGAGGAGGAAATAAAGTATATGCTGGAGCATGACCTAATCCAACCTTCGATAAGTCCTTGGAGCTCTCCGATTGTTCTGGTCAAGAAGTCTGATGGGAAGTACCGTATGTGTGTGGATTACCGTAAGGTTAATGCCAGTACTAAAAATGACTCCTTTCCTTTGCCCCGCATTGATGACTGTCTCGATCAGATAGGGTCTGCAAAATTTATTACCAAGTTGGATCTGTTGAAAGGATATTGGCAAGTGCCCCTGTCTGATCGAGCCAGGGAAAATTTCTGCTTTTGTAACTCCCTTTGGACTTTACGAATGTAAGTAATGCCTTTTGGGATGAAGAATGCTGCATGTACCTTTCAGCGGCTTATGAACAGAGTCATTTGTGGTTTGGAAGGCACTGAAATTTATATTGATGATCTAGTTGTTCACAGCAATGATTGGCGAACTCATATGGTAAGGTTGAGAAAAGTGTTTGAAGCTTTGAGGGCCGCCGGTCTTGTTGTGAACTTGGGTAAGTGTGAATTTGGCAAGGCCAAAGTATGTTATTTGGGTCATGAGGTTGGTTTGGGACAGGTAGCCCCTAAACTAGCCAATCTCGAGGCCATTGTAAATTTGAAGAGGCCGTGCAATGTCAGAGAAGTTCGGAGAGTTCTCGGCATGACGGGCTATTATAGGCGGTTTGTCCGAAACTTCTCGGACATTGCTCAGCCGCTTACTAAGCTATTAGAAAAAGGACAGAAATTTGTGTGGTCTCCTCAATGTGAAGAGTCTTTTATTAAACTTAAACTGGTGTTGGTGTCAAACCCAATATTAATGTCTCCTGATTTTCAGAAACCTTTCATTATTGCGGTGGATGCCAGTGATGTAGGCATTGGGGGTGTCCTCTTTCAGAGAAATGGGGCTGGAGAGGTTCGTCCTGTGTCTTACTTCAGCCGTAAGTTATTGGCAGCGGAGAAAAGTTACTCCACTATCGAGAAGGAGGCCTTGGCCTTGGTTCGCACTCTGCTACATTTTAAACCTTATGTTACTAATTTCTCTTTCCCTATAGAGATTTGGACTGACCACAATCCTCTAGTGTTCATCGAACGGATGAAAGGATCCAACCAGAGGATTTTAAGGTGGGCTCTGCAGTTGCAGGAATTCTCTCTGGTTATCAAACATATTTTAAGGGATCTGGAGAACCGTATTCCTGATGCCCTTGTTCTCGTATGTAATCTTGGCTTTTGTCCCTCCCTCGCCCTTCTCGTGTCTTCATTGGGTTTGTATTAAAACTATTATTGCATAGTAAAATATGATGGCAAGCATGTGTGTGAGTATGAGTGAGTCTTTATCTTAGGGTTTAGTTTAGATGTAGGTTTGGTCAAGTGCATTGTTTTTGTATGTTCAACCTCGGTAAGGTCTATCAGTTTTTTTTTGTTTTGGTACTCGTTCGAGTCTTGGTTTATCCTTCTTTAAGGTGCCCTATTGGCTGGTTTGGTAAGTTTTCTTCGTGAAGCTATGCTTCTTTTGTCATGTGTACTGTAATAATATTTATAACCTTTATTTTGCAGGGTTGTTTAAATATTTATCTTGATCTGGTTTTGTATCTCCATAATATGTTAATTCCTTTCCATTTCAGCATTCTTACAGTATTTGATAAAAAAAATGTATTCTATGTGAATAATTTTTTTTGTTTTGGGGGAGGAAGGTATTAGGTTAACGTAAAACTATTATTATTTCTTTTGTTGATTTAAATCAGCCTTGTTTATTTTTTTTGTTTACTTTTAAGTTAAATTTTTGCTGAGTATGTTTACTCTTGTGTTTCCGTAAGTTGAGTGGCTTTACGATTGTTTCAGTGTTTTTGCGCCTCCTCCTCCTTTTTTGTGTATTAGTGAACTATCGTTTTAACGATTGTTATTCTTTTGCTTTGAGTGTTTATAAACACTGGGAAGGTGATGAGTGGACATGGTCGACCGGTCAACGGGAGTTCGGGTCTTGACAAGCTCTCACCAGTACTGTTTCCTGTCGCAGCATATACGTATTTTGATTTGGAGGACGACTTTGGATACTTGCCTTTTGAACCACGCACTTGGATATTTCGCTCACGGATTTTGGAAGACGCATATATACACGTCTGTTGTGTGTGTCCCTGGATCACGGCTATTTCTCGCGCAGGTGTTGTTGTCACCTGCGACCTTCACACTGCTGTTGAGGGTTTAGCAGACGCTCAGTCATCTGCGACCGCCGTTTCTGCCCCTTGTTCCCGTCGGAGGATTTTTACGGGACCTGTGTCGTAGTTGTATCCCGGCACTGGATTCTGGATTTACCTGCCGTGTCATCCTCGTCCAGCTGTTATACGGGAGTGAGAGCTACTTGACTCGTGAGGTGGCTAGTAGGGAGTCTGTCGCCAGGTAAGACGTATAATCGTTCCTCTTCTCTCGGGACAATGTGTTGCCCTTCAGTACCTGGCGTACAGTATTAGCCCTTTTGATAGCAAGTTGGGTTGGATTGGTCACGGCCCAGGATTCAACTCCTCTTCTGGAATTTCACTTGAGGTGAAATTGTTTATTTTTTTTGCCAATTTTTTTTATTATTTATAAATATATATATGTATAAGTTTACATGTATATGTTGTCATATTTGTTTGTGTGTCAGTATTTAGTGGACCGAGTTCCAGATTGTTTAGCTTTGTGTTGTAGGTAGGAATATTAAGGTTTTCCTTGTTATCATCTCTTACTTCCTTCTAACCTTATTATTATTAGGTTTTATTGATTATTTTGGCTAGCCTTATTTTGGATCCAACTTGTTATATATTAAGTATGTTTTCTCTCTTGGGGTTTTCTCTTGTTTAGGGCTTAGTGTATTAGCTTTAGGTTTTCTTGTGAGTTCCCGAGAACCAGGTATTTGTTCTCTTGAAAATTCTGTACAATTAAGTGTATTTAATCTCACAAGGTTGATTTAAGTCATTGTTCTAGTTTATAATAAATATTGTTAAGTTTTCTTGAGTTTCTGTTTCCGTCCTTCCTTGTCACTGAGGTACATTTACTGACTGCAATCCTTGAGAATATAAAGACCTAAAAAGAACCTGTATTGCAACCTGGGAGGTTGTAACAATATATAATATATATATATATATTATATATTTTATATATAATATATATATATATATATATGTATATATGTTATATATGTATATACATGTATATGTATATATTTTTATATATATAATATATATATATATATATATATATTTATATATATGTATATTATATATATATATATATATATATATATATATATATATATATGATATATATACACACACACACACACATATATATATATATATAGATATATATATATATATATATATATATATATATGTGCGTGTGTGTGTGTGTGTGTGTGAAAAGCACTTGTTTATTTATTACTATCATTGAACGCACTCCCGAAAAAGAAAATGAAAGGGACGTAGAGTAGTATGAAGAAATCTCCTGATTGTTTCGAACATCCGAAAAAGAAGACTGAATTGTTGCCTGATTTCCCGACTGTTTAATTTCGCGAGAGGGAAAATCAAACAAAGGAATTGCAGAGAAAATCGCCAATTCAACCTCCATAAAATAAGAGCGAATCATGCAATTGTTTTCTATTGAACGTCAGCGTTATTGTAGCGTGCCACTAAACTTTTTTTTCTTTAAATAGAAGGTTGGAGAGGAAGTTTTGGCTTGCCAAGAACCAACACATAAAATCATTTAATTCTCTTTCCTTCAAAGTAGTCTCTAACATGGCCAACCACTGGTCTCCTATAAAATTAAAATGTATTGTAATACTAATCATTAGTATTTATTTTTTAATTTTTAGATGGAATTCGATTGGCAATTTTGACTCATTTACCAATGGTTATACAAACAATTATACATTTTCATCCTCTCGGACAACGAACTATTTTCATTTTCCTTAGAATCTAATCAAAGCAAATTTTTCCCATACAGAACTGATATGCATCGATTTTTCATGACATAATTGTAAGCTTTCTTACGAATTGTACTCTTTCTGACTATTTATCAGTTAGTCAGTCAATCTATTTATCTATCTCTATTTTACGTCTGCATCCTCCATTCTCATCGTTCCTTTTATTGTCTCTTTTCTCTTTTGGAATTGCGTTGAATAACAATATTGAATAAGTACTTTTCATATATATATATATATATATATATATATATATATATATATAATATATATGTGTGTGTGTGTGTGTGTGTGTGTGTGTCTGTGTGTGTGTGTGTGTGTGGTTGTGTGGTAAAGGTGTTGAAGACAAGAAAGTAGGCGAAATTAATTCTGGATAAATCTTAAAAAGAAGAAAAGAGAATAGTAAACATCTGACTCCAAAAGGGAACCCTTTTCCAATTAAGCGAATGGAGAGAGAGAGAGAGAGAGAGAGAGAGATGAGAGAGAGAGAGAGAGAGAGAGAACCTGCCGCGGTGACCACACTCAGCTGGGTCTTTTCGTAAGCGGAGTTTTTTTTTTTTTTTTTTTTTGTTTGATGATAGCTTATGCGTTTTTTTATCAGTAATTTTCTTTCATTTTTTAATAATTGTTTTTCATATATCCTTCATTTCGAAGATTCGTTTTCTCAATGCACTGTGGCAATTAAGGAATAATTGCAAAGAGTGTTTGTGCCTTTTTAGGCATTCTCTGTTTGTTTGTTTTTATTACTGTTTGTTTCTCAGAAAACCCCATTCCCCTCTCTCCCTTTTCGTTTTATTTTTTCCTGAAAATGACTGAAGATAATTTTAAAAGCTTAGCTTGAACAAACCCCCAAACTCTCACCTTGGTATTGTCCGCGGCTTCAGAGCCAACCGGTTCTTTGGAGTCACTCATTGATAATTTATTCCTATTAAATGATTATAGCTTCGAACTAGAACTTTTTTTTTTTCAGTATTTCCTGCTTAACGTTTTTTTTAGGCAACGAATGAACAATTAATCTTTCGTAAAATAATTTACCTCGTTTGGTGAAAAGTGTTAAAATGGAATCTTCTTTAAAATATGTTGCTGAAATTCC
>NC_087207.1:1316764-1328961 GCF_015104395.2 Macrobrachium nipponense | reverse complement strand
GATGTTCCCACCAGGAAAGAGGACAGTATAATAAAGAAATAATACTTACCATTGTTTTGAAGATCACTTTGGACCATTAATTCTGAAACATTTAATGTACATACATCGTTCAACAAACGTCATATATTTTGTCCGTGAAGGTGCACATAAAGCATCAATTTTACAACTACTTTATTCAGGTTATTAATATTTTCAATTCGGTTATTGTAATGACAGTTATAATGGAAGTGGATGGAGATTTATTCCACCTCATACATGCCGAATCGAAGAAGAGACATTACTAGTGATACTTTCCCGTAATCGATTCTACCGATAAGATTTATTAAAGAAAAAGGCCTCTTCTACATTTCCTACCCGTTGTACCATCTCTCATTACCAGTAGTACTGGAGAATTCGTGGCTAGAATTACATGATCCAGTTAAAGCAAAACCGTGAAGATAAATCGGTAGAAAACAGATCTCTTGGCAGTACAGCAACATATTATCGAAAGGTCTCAACTCGACTGTCAGTTATCCTCCAAAGACCTCTAATTTTTTTCTGACGCGAGAAGAATGAATTAATGACTTGGGTCAGCCCAGGTCCTGGTCAGCCTGATTTGTTGCTGCTGGTGTCAGCTTGGGCCGTTGCTAGGGGTCCTGATACTTTGCTCTACTTTTATTTTTATTTATTCATTTATTTATTTTGGCTTAATTTTCTTCGTTCACGGGGAAATTCTCTTACGTAAAATGTTGCTTCGAAAGCATAATATGTTCGACATGAATATGGTTACACTTTGTATAACAACAACAACAACAACAACAACAACAACAACAATAATAATAATAATAATAATAATAATAATAATAATAATAATGCTACCAGATGGGAGCAACATCAAACACATAGATGAGACAGGATACAAATACCTGGGAATAATGGAAGGAGGGGATATAAAACACCAAGAGATGAAGGACACGATCAGGAAAGAATATATGCAGAGACTCAAGGCGATACTCAAGTCAAAACTCAACGCCGGAAATATGATAAAAGCCATAAAACACATGGGCAGTGCCAGTAATCAGATACAGCGCAGGAATAGTGGAATGGACGAAGGCAGAAGTCCGCAGCATGGATCAGAAAACCAGGAAACATATGACAATACACAAAGCACTACACCCAAGAGCAAATACGGACAGACTATACATAACACGAAAGGAAGGAGGGAGAGGACTCTAAGTATAGAGGACTGCGTCACATCGAGAACAGAGTACTGGGGCATATTCTGAAAACCAGTGAAGACGAGGGCTGGCTAAGAGTGCCATGGGAAAGGACTAATAAAAGTAGACGAAGACCCAGAAATATACAGAGACAGGAGAATGACAGACAGAACAGAGGACTGGCACAACAAACCAATGCACGGACAATACATGAGACAGACTAAAGAACTAGCCAGCGATGACACATGGCAATGGCTACAGAGAGAGCTAAAGAAGGAAACTGAAGGAATGATAACAGCGGCACAAGATCAGGCCCTAAGAACCAGATATGTTCAAAGAACGATAGACGGAAATAACATCTCTCCCATATGTAGGAAGTGCAATACGAAAAATGAAACCATAAACCACATTGCAAGCGAATGCCCGGCACTTGCACAGAACCAGTACAAAAAGAGGCATGATTCAGTGGCAAAAGCCCTCCACTGGAGCCTGTGCAAGAAACATCAACTACCTTGCAGCAATAAGTGGTACGAGCACCAACCTGAGGGAGTGATAGAAAACGATCACGCAAAAATCCTCTGGGACTATGGTATCAGAACAGATAGGGTGATACGTGCAAATAGACCAGACGTGACGTTGATTGACAAAATCAAGAAGAAAGTATCACTCATTGATGTCGCAATACCATGGGACACCAGAGTTGAAGAGAAAGATAGGGAAAAAATGGATAAGTATCAAGATTTGAAAATAGAAATAAGAAGGATATGGGATATGCCAGTGGAAATCGTACCCATAATCATAGGAGCACTAGGCACGATCCCAAGATCCCTGAAAAGGAATCTAGAAAAACTAGAGGCTGAAGTAGCTCCAGGACTCATGCAGAAGAGTGTGATCCTAGAAACGGCACACATAGTAAGAAAAGTGATGGACTCCTAAGGAGGCAGGATGCAACCCGGAACCCCACACTATAAATACCAACCAGTCGAATTGGAGGACTGTGATAGAGAGAAAAAAAATAATAATAATGATAATAATAATAATAATAATAATAATATATTAATAATAATAGTTAAAAAATTCATTTCCTAATAAAAAGATCACCATTCATAACGTATACAGTTTTTCCAGCCGTATGGTAATATCTCTACAAATCACATTAAGTGATATTTTTACACTTTAAGGGCGAAAATAGTGTTTTCAGTTCTTTGCATAATAAAAGAGTTTGGAAATCGATGGGAGTGGCATCCTTATGTCCTATCCTAGCCCAGATCTGATGAACAGAAGAAAAAGTGGGGGGAATAAAAATCGAATGGAATTAGTTCATAAGAAAGGAGTAGATAGAAAGACAGAATATTGATAGCTACAAAACAATGTACGTTTCAAAATTAGCCCCGCAGGGCGGTAGTGCCGTCAGTACACTTCATGCGGTGTACTGTAGGCATACTTAAGGTTCTTTGCAGCGTCCCTTCGGCCCCTAGCTGCAACCACTTTGCATTCATTTTACTGTACCTCCGTTCGTATTCTCTTTCGTCCATCTTCCTTTCCACACTCTCCTAACACTTGATTCATAGTGAAACTGCGAAGTTTTCCTCCTGTCACACCTTTCATACCTTTTTATCGTCTATTTTCATTTCAGCGCTGAATGACCTCATAGGTCCCAGCGCTTGGCCTTTGCCCGAATCTTAATCTTAATGCCACGCAATTTAGAGAAGCAGCAAAGTGAAATAACATTTTTCTGCTCTGCCGAAGGTGCACAACAATTTATAGGTCCATTCTGGTGTTCATTTGCAAGTTATGAATAATTCCCACGCTGATTATCAAGAGTTTTACTGTTTGTTTGGGAAAGTTAGAGGGAAATGTTTTTTTTGTTTTTTTTTCAACAGTCGGTAACTGAGATATATGACTTAGCCCTTTTTTATCCGCCGTAGCAAAGTTTTATAATAATTTTTTTTTTTTTACAATCTGTTAAGTCTTAAAGATTTCCCGCAGCATTAAAAGCCAAGTTACTGCTGAAAAGACTGACAATCTCTCTCTCTCTCTCTCTCTCTCTCTCTCTCTCTCTCTCTCACGACTGTAAATACTACTATTCCTCCTTGTAATTATTTTATCGTTGATGTACGGATTTTCTGTCATATCAGTATTTATCTATTCTACCGTATATTCAAGAAACGGCTGCAAAAAAATATAAAATCAATAAAATAAAGAAATAGATAAAAAATAAAAAGATCATCGCACCTGTTAATCGCGTTGTCATGAAATCGACTGTCATTTCCAGTTCATCGGTGTTCAGATAGAATATGAATGTGATTGGTGCATCTGGCTTATATTCATAAAAAAAAAATGCTAATAATATTCAAATATTCATACAGTTATTGCTTGTAGTTTCCACTGTCTATTAGATAAACAAAAGCTTGTTTACTTGAACGATTCACATCAAATGATTTGCGCTTTCTCAAACAAACAACGAGCTCTCTCTCTCTCTCTCTCTCTCTCTCTCTCTCTCTCTCTCTCTCTCTCTCTCCTCTCTCTCTCTCTCTCTATTTGATCGAGAACCTGTGAAAAGAAATATCTTTGTTGTCTAAATAATGTAAATACTTGCTGAATTACCGTAAAAGTAAAAAGTATTTTAAATGTCGGTTTATGAGGAATTGCAATATAAAAAATTACAACCTTTTGAAAAAAGGAATATGAGATAGAAAAGCATTCAAGAAAACTCTCAATATTTAAGAAGCTGACAAATGGAGAGTTATTTTTTTATTGAGGCGATGGTAGATTACTTCGTTCAATAAATTTCGATTAATTAATGGATTTCTAAATAATGTAGCTCTTGATACGAGAGCGCCATAACAATGATTAAAGTCTTTCATTTATGAGATGCAAAATGACTGACAGGAGTGGATAGCAATTATGCACTATAGTAGATTCATATCAACCGTGCATCCGATGTCTAGGCCAGTCCCTTACGACGCTCCTGATTGGCTGTTGATAAGCCAGTCACAGGGCTGGAAACTCTCAGTCTCTCGAGAGTGTTTCAGGAGAGGTGGAACATACATCCTGCCTATGTGGACTCTCGAGAGAGACTGAGAGTTTCCAGCCCAGTGATTGGCTTATCAACGGTCAATCAGGAGCGGCGTAAGGGACTGACCTAGACGTCCAATGTACGGTCGATGTGAATCTACTATAGGATTGTAAACTTTGTTTTTAATGGCACATCTGAGGTTATGAAGCACAAGTTAAAGCAATGAGGGCATCCACTTTTCTCTACTTCATAATTACCTATCAATTAAAGAGTTGCTTTCTATAATTACAGAAGAAGAAGTATGGCTTTGACAGGTAGCTATTCTTTTTTTTCTTCTTCTTCTTTTTAACTTCGGCCATTTCCTGTTTTGGAAAACAGCTTAATAGTAAATATACTAACACATATGGGGTGTGGGTATATAGTTTCCTTAAATACTCTTAATACTTTCAAAATTCCAAATCTATGAAATTTATTTCGCAGTCTCTAAAGGGCAAATGGTAAAAGTGATCTGTATTGAGTGATAATTTCTCTCCCAATTTCCTGTTTTCCTTGAGGTGATCAAAAAATGCCCGTCTTGTTGCAAAGGTTCACGAACATCCCCTACCCACCTAGCCCCTGCCCCTCTTTCAACAAACAACAACCACCACCACCAATACATCCGAAAGAGAAAGTGCCAGATGGAGTTGGGGTTTGAGATTGAAGACCATAAAGTGGATATTGAAGAGTTATCGGCGATCGTTAGTTGCATTTTTACTGGACGTGAGATAATCGTTCTCTCCCCTTTTACGCGCAAATGCATACATAGCCATTGAATGTGTGGTCCAGCTAATTTCTCTTTAGTAGTATAGCAAGCTACTGCAGAATACTCTTACCTCTTCTGTTTTCTCTTCCTGTTACGATGTTTCTTCTTTGTCTTATTCCGTTATCATTATTTATGGTTATAGTGTAAAAGATGACGGTAATGTCTGTGAGGTTCGATATAGTACGAGAGACTGGACCTGAGCTGGACGACGCGGGGAAGTCCGAAATGGACTTTGTTACCGACAGACAGTCGTTGTTACACAGCAGAGATTAAAAACAAGAATATGCCACCGGTATTTGTTAGTAGGGTATTGTCATTCATTCTCATGACACCGCACCAATCAAGACGACCTCCAAAGAGTCTTGTCTTTATTTTCCTTTTTCATTATTATTGTGATTATAATCAATATATATAGTTTTTACATTCAATTTTTAACTATTCCCAATCTAGTACGGGTAATACCATTATTTTGTCTACCATCTTTTATACTACCTTGCCGATAAATCTTTGTATTTTTTTTATTGTGTTATCTTATGTATCTAGACTGTATGTTATTGTCTATTCTTTGTAAATTCCATAAATATGGCCTTGAGCTGAAAATAAAAATTATTATTATTATTATTATTATTATTACTATTATTATTGTTATTCTCAGACTCTCATGTTGAAAGAGTCTATCCAGGAGGCTCCAGTGCAGCGAGGTGAAACAACGGTGAATCGTATAATTCGTTGAGTCGTTCCAGGAATTTATTTAAACCCTCAGGGATATGAAGAGAAACAGTCACACAGCGAGCTCACTCCGGAATGTGTAAATCTGTCATAGCTGACTGTTTCTGATTTAAATGATAATCGGAAGTACAATATGCAGGTGGGAGGTGTATCATGCTTTTTATATGAATAACTCTTATCAAAAAAACTCAGGAATAGCGAAGGCAGATCTATTTCATACGAAATATGAACAGCGTCAGACAAATGAAGAACGAATGTTATGTGATCAACGAAGCGCTTTGGAATTATTGGAAATAAAGATATTTGAGTAAATTAGTTCACAATGACAATAGCTCGATAAAATATCAAGAATTTTAAGCTTGAATGAAAACCCACAAACAAACAAAGGCTGAAAATGGCAACTAAGTCATTACTGTGCAAAAGACTCTTAAAGAATTATAGTCAACATCATTTTCAATGAAGGCACATCACAAAACCAAAATTTACTTAAAAAAAAAAAAATAAAAATCTTCTAACAGCAAGACATAAAAAATATGGCCGGTTTGATATCTGCTTAGATTTTTTTTTTTTTCTTTTAAGCGTCACACCATTGATTAATTCTCAGCTCCTTTCCCGCAGGAGGACGGGGGAGAAGGATCTGAAACATCTCCCGGCAATCCTATCCCGTGGGACTCGCAGAAGCCACGCAGGGAGCACTTATAGGATGGCTTCCAGGAAATGTTTCCCAAGTCTTGGTCTTCTTAGCACTTAGTATCGAGCAAGGTAAAGTCACAATTTCATCGTTGCTATCAGTGTTATCAGTAGTGCCAATGTTATTATCATTATTATTATCATTATTAATATTATTTGTTTGATTACAAAATAATGGCCGAATTCACAGAATGGATTCTATACAAAATTCTTTCAATTCTACTTATGATTGGTCTTTCTGGCACGCTGGTATGACCTACGAGACACACCTATATACCTGTTGACGACCTCCAGCCTTTCCCTGACATGCCGTTGCCCTTGATAACACCAGCCTGAAATTCCGTTGACGACCTACAACACGATGAATATTGGACAGCTGCTATGTAATACCAGCGTGGAAGAAAGACAAATCGTAAGGAGAATTAAAAGAATTTTGTATAAAATCAATTCTGTGAATTCTGCTATTATTTTTAATATAACATGTTTGAAAGAAGGTCTGTTTCCAGCATCCACAGATATTATTTATTTATTTATTTATTTATTTGTCTATCACAGTCCTCCAATTCGACTGGGTGGTATTTATAGTGTGGGGTTCCGGGTTGCATCCTGCTTCCTTTTCTTACCATGTGCGCTGTTTCTAGGATCACACTCTTCTGCATGAGTCCTGGAGCTACTTCAGCCTCTAGTTTTTCTAGATTCCTTTTCAGGGATCTTGGGATCGTGCCCAGTGTTCCTATGATTATGGGTACAATTTCCACTGGCAATATCCCATATCCTTCTTATTTCTTATTTTCAGGTTTTCAACTCTGGTGTCCCATGGTATTATTATTATTATTATTATTATTATTATTATTATTATTATTATTATTATTATTATTATTATTATTATTAAAAATAAGCTCACGATAACACGATGTTTTGGGACAAGGCGTGTAAAGCCCTTTCGCTCCCTTGACTTTTATTTTAGTACCGATCGCCTTCTCCCAGTTTTAATTTATGCCTGTTCCTTATTTAAACCGTGTGCCGATTTTATTTGGCATAAAGTCTTAAAATAATGGAACATTATAATTCGAGTTTCTTACCCGTTTGTGAAGACCGTGATAGCTGTGTCTATACTAAGAAAATATCCTAATGTAGACAGTCAATACTAGACAGGCGTGATCAGTGCCCCGTCAAAATGCCGTAACATCGGAAAGGACCCATAAGGCAATCCTTACAAATTAGGGCGGAAAGGATTCTTCGCATTTAATCAGAATCCTTCCTCTCTCTCTCTCTCTCTCTCTCTCTCTCTCTCTCTCTCTCTCTCTCTCTCTCTCTCTTTAGGAGCAAGCATAGCCGTATATAGAGCGAATGCGTGGAAGTGAACTGACAGATTGGTTTCCTTTTATCTCTTCGTAATGTCGACCTAAGTCACGCAAGATACCAACAGCACCAATTGAACTTTATATACGAAGGATTCGATGACGGGGAGACTGATATTGTTTCTCGTGAAACCCAATGAAAGAGAAATAAGTCCAATAAATAGTATTGCGTTTCGTGATATAATTTTATGGATCAGGTTTTCCCGTGATCTCCCATACATAGGCTGATTTCCTTTTCTCGAATACTCAATAAAAATATAATATAATAATAATAATAATAATATAATAATAATAATATAATTAATAATAATAATAATAATAATAATAATATAATAATAATAATAATAATAATAATAATAAGCCGAACCAAGTAAGAGACTCTGGGAAAACATATGGAGCAATCCGGTATCACACAACAAACATGCAACATGGCTCCTGGAAGTCAAGGAAGAAGAAACAGGGAGAATAAAACAAAGATTCACAGAGATCACGACAGACACAGTCAGACACCAACTAAAGAAAAAGGCCAAACTGGAAAGCCCCAGGTCCCGATGAAGTCCATGGATACTGGCTGAAAAACTTCAAGGCCCTACACCCACGAATAGCAGAACAACTCCAGCATTGTATCTCAAATCACCAAGCACCCAAATGGATGACCACAGGAAGAACATCCTTAGTACAAAAAGACAAGAGTAAGGGAAATATAGCCAGTAACTACAGGCCTATCACCTGCCTACCAATAATGTGGAAGTTACTAACAGGTATCATCAGTGAAAGGCTATACAATTACCTAGAGGAGACAAACACCATCCCCCAACAACAGAAAGGCTGCAGAAGGAAGTGTAGGGGCACAAAAGACCAGCTCCTGATAGACAAAATGGTAATGAAGAACAGTAGGAGAAGGAAAACCAACCTGAGCATGGCATGGAATGACTATAAGAAAGCCTTCGACATGATACCACACACATGGCTAATAGAATGCCTGAAATATATATGGGGCAGAGGAAAACACCATCAGCTTCCTCAAAAATACAATGCGCAACTGGAATACAATACTTACAAGCTCTGGAATAAGACAAGGAGAGGTTAATATCAGGAAAGGGATCTTCCAGGGTGACTCACTGTCCCCACTACTCTTCGTAGTAGCCATGATTCCCATGACAAAAGTACTACAGAGATGGATGCCGGGTACCAACTCAAGAAAACAGGCAACAGAATCAACCATCTGATGTTCATGGACGACATCAAGCTGTATGGTAAGAGCATCAAGGAAATAGATACCCTAATCCAGACTGTAAGGATTGTATCTGGGGACATCAGGATGGAGTTTGGAATAGAAAAATGCGACTTAGTCAACATACAAAAAGGCAAAGTAACGAGAACTGAAGGGAGAAAGCTACCAGATGGGAGCAACATCAAACACATAGATGAGACAGGATACAAATACCTGGGAATAATGGAAGGAGGGGATATAAAACACCAAGAGATGAAGGACACGATCAGAAAGAATATATGCAGAGACTCAAGGCGATACTCAAGTCAAAACTCAACGCCGGAAATATGATAAAAGCCATAAACACATGGGCAGTGCCAGTAATCAGATACAGCGCAGGAATAGTGGAATGGACGAAGGCAGAACTCCGCAGCATAGATCAGAAAACCAGGAAACATATGACAAAACACAAAGCACTACACCCAAGAGCAAATACGGACAGACTTATACATAACACGAAAGGAAGGAGGGAGAGGACTACTAAGTATAGAGGACTGCGTCAACATCGAAAACAGAGCACTGGGCAATATCTGAAAACAGTGAAGACGAGTGGCTAAAGAGTGCATGGGAAGAAGGACTAATAAAACTAGACGAAGACCCAGAAATATACAGACAGGAGAAAGACAGACAGAACAGAGGACTGGCACAACAAACCAATGCACGGACAATACATGAGACAGACTAAAGAACTAGCCAGCGATGACAATTGGCAATGGCTACAGAGGGGCGAGCTACAGAAGGAAACTGAAGGAATGATAACAGCGGCACAAGATCAGGCCCTAAGAACCAGATATGTTCAAAGAACGATAGACGGAAATAACATCTCTCCCATATGTAGGAAGTGCAATACGAAAAATGAAACCATAAACCACATAGCAAGTAAATGCCCGGCACTTGCACAGAACCAGTACAAAAAGAGGCATGATTCAGTGGCAAAAGCCCTCCACTGGAGCCTGTGCAAGAAACATCAGCTACCTTGCAGTAATAAGTGGTACGAGCACCAACCTGAAGGAGTGATAGAAAAAGATCAGGCAAAGATCCTCTGGGGACTATGGTATCAGAACGGATAAGGTGATACGTGCAAACAGACCAGACGTGACGTTGATTGACAAAGTCAAGAAGAAAGTATCACTCATTGATGTCACAATACCATGGGACACCAGAGTTGAAGAGAAAGAGAGGGAAAAATGGATAAGTATCAAGATCTGAAAATAGAAATAAGAAGGATATGGGATAGGCCAGTGGAAATCGTACCCATAATCATAGGAGCACTAGGCACGATCGCAAGATCCCTGAAAAGGAATCTAGAAAAACTAGAGCTGAAGTAGCTCCAGGACTCATGCAGAAGAGTGTGATCCTAGAAACGGCACACATAGTAAGAAAAGTGATGGACTCCTAAGGAGGCAGGATGCAACCAGCAACCCCACACTATAAATACCACCCAGTCGAAGTGGAGGACTGTGATAGAGAGAGAAAAAAAAATTATTATTATTATTATTATTATTATTATTATTATTATTATTATTATAGAACCTTTAGAATATTCTAAAGGTTCTATAATTTATTCTACAGTCTCGCTATCTCTTTTTGCTCGGATGGATATCTTTAACATTCGTTAAAATCTTTAAAAGCTTCAAGCATTTGATAAGAATAATAATAATTAATAACAAGAAATAATGAATAATTCAAATCAAATATTTATTATTATTATTTTATTATTACTTACTTATTATTGTTATTACTATTATTATTATTATTATTATTATTATTATTATTATTATTATTATTATTATTATTATTATTATTATTATTACATTGAAGCTTTCAAAGATTTGAACGATGGTTAAAGATATCCATTAGAGCAAAAAGAGATTCCGAGACAGAAGAATAAATTTATGAGGAAATTCTCAGCAAAAAACATTTCTTCTACTTCCGTTTCTTCAGTGTTAGACTTCTCCCCTCTTATTGGTAGAAAGAGAAGCGCCACGCCAAGCACCTTTGTCATTATTATTCTTAGTATCTTATTTTTCACCTCGATCGTTTCTGTTAAAGTTAATGAGGGGTTTGTTGCTGGAAGTAACAAGCTTGTTGAGGTTACTTTTTTTTTTTATTGATCATTCAACTTTTCCTATTTCGAGTATTTGCCAAATATTATGATGAAGAAAGTACGTGTTTTGTTACTTGATACACGATGTATCAAAATGCCTTCCCATGAATTATTTTATTATTATTTAATATAATGAAAATATCAAAAAAAAACAATAAATATATATATATATATATCTACATATTATATTACATATATATTTTTCTTATTAGATTATATATATATATATAATATAGATATATATTATTATATAGATAAATATAAGATATTAGTATTATATAGATATATACATATAATATATAATATCTTATATATAGATATATACATTATATACTATTGATATATAACCTATATAATATTATATATATACATATATCATAAAATTATATACCTTATAGATTATACATCTTTAATATACTTATATATACATATATATATATATATATATATTATATATCTTATACTATATATATATAGATCTATATATATATATATATAGATAATATTATAAGATATCAGATATAGATATATATATCTAATAACACATAGAGATAAGAATATATATATATTATAATATAGATTAGATATATATATATATATATTATATATTATATATATAGATATAGATATATCTATATATAATATTATATAAGATAGATAGATAGATATAGATATATTATAGATAATAATATATAATAATATAATATATATATATAATAGAGTATATCATACAATATAGAATATTATGATAGATCTATATATTATATATATAGAATATATCTATATAGGCTAGATATATATTATATCGAATATATATATATATCTATAGCTATAAGATATAGATCGATATATATATATATATATATATAGATATATAATCGTTACATATATAGAGATAGGCGTATATATTATATTACATATTATACTCTATTATATATATATATAATCTATTAGATATATTCTATATAATATTATATATATGTAATAATATATTATATTATAAGAATATATTCTATATTA
>NC_087207.1:1294264-1311764 GCF_015104395.2 Macrobrachium nipponense | reverse complement strand
GTCGCAGAATTTTAGATGATGATGTCTTACTCGTTTATCGTGACCTTCTTTTCGTTTCGTCAGAATATGAGACCAAATACAACTATCTTTTATTGTATGAAATATGTTAAGACAGTGTTTAATAAGTTATATACCCCATAGGGAGGGGGGATAGTACCGTCAATGGACCTCATGCGGTGCACTGTAGGCATTACTTAAGGTTCTTTGCAGCGTGCCTTCGGCCCCTAGCTGCAACCACTTTTGTTCCTTTTACTGTACCTCCGTTCATATTCTTTCTTCATCTTACTTTTCACCCTCTCCTAACACTTGATTTATAGTGCAACTGCGAGGTCTCCCTCCTCTTACGCCTTTCAAAAATTTTACTGTCATAGGTCCCCATGAGTTATATATATAGTATATTAATATAATATATATATATATTATTATATTTATATATATATATATATATATATATATATATACTATATATATATATATATATATATATATATATATATATATATATATATATATATATATATATATATATATACGTATGTATGTATGTGTTTGTGCGTCTGTGTATACGAAAAGGACCATACAGTAAATTAATTCATGCATCACTTCACTGTGAAGGTCTTGTCGTTCTCCACGGAAGAGTTATTCAGGCAATTACTCAAAATAGAAGTGGCAAATGGAAAAAAAACTATTACTTAAGACATTTTTTATTTAAAACTGGAGAAAATGCAATTAAAAAAAAGACAATAAGATTCCTGATGACTGTTCTCATCAAATGAGCATAGAAAAAGATGATTCATTTGCGTATTAACAAAGAATGAAGATATCTGTATAAGTCTTCTCTAAAAGAATTCCCGTAAGACTGTTATTAAGAAAATCACCTCAGATGAGCCGGGAATTATTTGAAGTTACCCAAGACCTTTAGGTAGTAATAGCTACACTCTGTCAGACCGCATTTTCTTTTGGGGTTAAGCAACAGAGTAATTAAATTCCTAAATTCCTATCAACTGCATAAAGAAAGTGGTTCTTACGTAATGCGGCTTAATTGTTGTAACGATGTCCAGTTGGTTTTCCGCTCTCCGTAACGAGAGAGATAATGCGCATTTTACAGCTACTTCTAAAAATTCCTCGAACTTTTTGCGGTGTAACTAGTTACCACATAAACGTTAGTTGACGACGGGTCCGGGCTGTGTTTAGTGGAGAGTTAGCCCGACGAAACGGTGGCTGGATGGAACTGGAAAAGGAATTGGACCAGGAGGCCCAAATTGGGTTCAGTTCAGATAAAAGGGAATGGTCCAGCGTGTGCATTTGCAGCTAGACGGTGCTGATGCGACTTCCTGCTAATCGCTCTCTCTCTCTCTCTCTCTCCTTCCTTCTTCTTTTTCTTCTTCTTCTTCTTCTTCTTTTTGTCTTTGGTAAAAACTGCATTACGAACTCTCAAGTTTCAGGCAGTGAAACCACCATAGCCATGAATTTGAAATTAATTCCGATTCCTTCGAATGAAACTTCTTTTAGTCTCGTAAAAAAAAAATAATTATGGTAAGAACAACTTTTATTGGAGCGACTTCCTGGCTTTCAATCGGAGGAAATTCTTTTCTTTCCATGCTCTAAGAATTGTTCGAGACGTTCTGGTTCAAGGTGGGATTGGGGGTGGTGGGGGTGAAGGAGACATAATGTGACCGCTCACAAAAAAATAATAAAAATAATTGTATATATTTGTATATATCGGACTTAGTAGCAGTTAAAAGCCTGTACAAGATTCAGGTTTCCATCAAGGCCTAGCCCTTTCAGAACAATCCTTCAAATTCTATTACGTCAGTATTCCAACAGTGAAAATTATCCTTGGTAATTACTCGACTGTCGTGGCTCACGGTTAGGTTACTGAAGAACAAATCGCTAACAATCTCATCTTCAAAAGCTTTCATATACCAGGAAAAGTAAGCGTACAAAGGGTTAGATTACATTTGATCGTGAAAAAATATTTACTTCTTTTATTTGTCGAGAAATAGCACAGGAAAAATATTAATTATTTCTCAAGCGTGTTCCTCCCGTCTTCTAACCGCCTTAGTCTTAGTCGTAATTTCATCAGTTCAAGATTTGCCGTGCGAAAAACAAATCCATTTGAATATAGCACTTTCTTTAATTAATATAAGCATCTAAGGAAAAAGATGAACATCGTCAGGCTTGGCTATTTTTAAGCATAAAAAGTCAAATAGGAGAAATGGGGAGGAAGAGGCTAAAGTTCGAGGTCCTCCTCATGAGTTTTGGCCTTTGGAAAAATAAATCATGGGAGGAGGAGGAGGAGGAGGAGGAGGAGGAGGAGGAGGAGGAGGAGGAGGAGGAGGAGGAAGCAAAGGAATAGTGGTAAGGTCACAGTTATAGGGTTTACGAGAGATTAGCGTGGTGGGATGTTGAGATTCTCAGTCTTTTCTGTAGAGAGTCCCTCTCCATGGAATTGCTCTAAAAGAGAAACATGACAAAAAACATCGAATCGTATTATTTTTCAAGAATATTTCATAGTTCTTTGAGATCCTACCTTCCTCACTCAGAATCCTCTCTCTCTCTCTCTCACTCTCTCTCTCTCTCTCTCTCTCTCTCTCTCTCTCTCGAAAAGCTATTAGATATGCTACTAGAATACAACATTCAACAAATAATCACCTGCCAACAAGAAAGGAAAATACCTTAGACCTAGTATTTGTGAACGAGATGAATTATGTTAAAGAAATAATAGTTTATAATGCGGGAGTATTTTCAGACCATAATGTCATAGAATTAAACAGTCCATTCTAAAGCAAGTAAAACAGAGATAAGCAAAAAATGAAAAAGTGGAAAGGATATGGAAAATACAAACTTCTACAGTAAAATATAAAATGGTCAGAAATAAATGAAGAATTAAACAAAGATTGGGATAATATTTTCGTAAGTGATGACATAGGGTAAATACGGAGATATTATATAAAATATTAGAGAAAATAGTTGGATAAATATATACCGAAGAAGAAAAGTATCATCAGTCATGCATACCAAGAGACAGAAGGATCTTGTTCCAGAAAATCAGAAAGTGGAAAAAAGGTCTTGCAAAAGAAAAAAAATGCATGGAAAGTTATAGAACTAAAAAGTAAGATAGAAAATGCAGAACAAAAGATTATACAATCAAAAGAAAATGAAAAACGGGACTTGGAAGAAAAAACCCTAATAAATATCAAGCAAAACCCCAAACTATTATACTCATACGCGAAAAAGAGGAATAAAAGAAGAATAGAAATAGGCCCTCTAAGAATTGAAGGGAGATTAACGAATGAAAAAAAGGAAATTTGCAACATATTGGCAGAACGATATAAGAGAGAATTCACCCCTAGAATAGATAATGAAGATAATGATATAGAAGTAAGGGACGTAAATAGTGAATATTAGCTGACATAGATATTAATGAAGCTCATATTGTGCAGGCTATTAATGCAATTAAAAATGGAGCTGCAGCAGGGCCTGATGGAGTTCCTGCTATTTTGTTAAAGAAAGTAGTTCATTCTATCGCAAAGCCACTTGCAATATTATTAAGACAAAGTGTAGATACAGGCAAGATTTATGATGAGCACAAATTAGCATATATTACCCCTACTTTCAAAAGTGGATCAAGACTAGAGGCAAGTAATTATAGGCCTGTGAGTCTAACATCACATATTATGAAAGTGTATGAAAGGGTAATGAAGAAAAATATTATGAAACATTTAATAAAAAATAATTTGTTTAATATAGGACAACATGGTTTTGTACCCGGAAAAGGTACACAAACCCAACTGTTAGTCCACCGTGAGAACATATTCAAAAATATGAAAAGCGGAAATGAAACAGATGTGGTTTATCTAGACTTTGCAAAAGCTTTTGACAAGGTAGACCATAATATATTAGCGAAGAAAATTAGAAAACACAATATCGTGGATAAAGTAGGAAGATGGTTAAAAGAATTTTTACACAACAGAAAACAGATAGTTATTGCAAACGACGAGAAATCGGATGAAGCCAAGGTAATATCCGGTGTGCCACAAGGTATGTTGTTAGCTGCAATACTGTTTGTTATTATGATTGAAGACATAGACAGTAATGTTAAGGATTCGGTAGTGAGTAGTTCTGCCGATGACACAAGAATAAGTAGAGAAATTACTTGTGATGAAGATAGGAACGCTCTACAAAAGAGACATTAACAAAGTATATGATTGGGCAGAGGTAAAATAGGATGGTATTTAACTCTGATAAATTTGAATCAATAAATTATGGAGACAGAGAAGGAAAGCTATATGCATATAGGGGACCTAATAATGAGACAATCACAAATAAGGAAGCAGTTAAAGACCTTGGTGTGATGATGAATAGGAACATGTTATGCAAGGATCAAATAGCAATTCTATTGGCAAAATGTAAAGCAAAAATGGGAATGTTGTTACGACACTTCAAAACAAGAAAAGCTGAACACATGATTATGCTTTATAAAACATATGTTCGTAGTCCACTTGAATATTGCAATATGATATGGTACCCACACTATCAAAAGGATATTGCACAAATAGAGAGTGTACAAAGGTCCTTTACAGCTAGAATAGAGGAGGTTAAGGACCTTGACTACTGGGAAGGACTACAATCCTTAAAATTATATAGTCTAGAAAGGAGAAGAGAACGCTACATGATAATTCAGGCATGGAAACAGATAGAAGGAATAGTAGAAAGCATCATGGAAATAAAAATATCAGAAAGAGCAAGCAGAGGTAGATTAATAGTGCCCAAAACTATACCAGGAAAAATAAGGAAAGCACACAGGACATTAATCCACTACGCACCAGCATCGATAATGCAGCGTCTATTCAATGCGTTGCCAGCTCATCTGAGGAATATATCAGGAGTGAGCGTAGATGTTTTTAAGAATAAGCTCGACAAATATCTAAACTGCATCCCAGACCATCCAAGATTGGAAGATGCAAAATATACCGGAAGATGTACTAGCAACTCTCTGGTAGACATTAGAGGTGCTTCACACTGAGGGACCTGGGGCAACCCGAACAAAATGTAAGGTCTGTAAGGTAAAGGTTTTTGGTAAGGTCTTCTATCCCTCTTTCTCTCTCTCTCTCTATCCTCTCTCCTCCTCTCTCTTGGCACTTGTTAAAAACGGAAGAAAAGTAAGGCCACTAAAATAATCCTTTCAGACATTATTATACTTCGAGACAGACACGAGAACTTGAAGAGCTTCCGTCCTCTCTGTCCCCTTCAGCGATTTACACCAGCAGCCATAAATGGTTATTGTGCCCTCAGGAAAGCACTTTTCCTCCCTGCCAAGATAATCTTGTGTGTCTTGGAATCCTTGAAATGCAAATATTCGCCAGATGTTGCGCCACAAGTAAGAGAGGGATCGGAAATAGGCAAAATGATCCAAGATGGGTATACGGAGAAATAATGAATTGTTTCCTCTATTTTTCCAATTACATGCATACATACATACTTACATACATACATCATACCATATATATATATATATATATATATATATATATATATATATATATATATATATATATATATATTTATATATATATATATATATATATATATATATATATATATATATATATATATATATATGTGTGTGTGTGTGTGTGTGAGTGTATGTGTGAGTGTGTGTATGTGTGTGTTTTTATGTATGTGTAAGAGAGAAAGAAAGATAACATCGTGGCCCAGAGGTCACGTACTCTAAAGTATCCAACACTGGTATTTAAAGTGCTTGGCCATTTACCGCCTTTAGTTTCTGTTGTGGTTATCGTTATTAATTAATAAGAAAGCTTAGCCCATAAATGCATTAAATTTATCATTTTTCTTTATTTATCTTCCCTCCTTTTTATTTCCCACTTTAATCTTTAAAAAAAATTGTAACCTTGTCCTCAGAGTAAAGAACTGATAAAGAAAAAGTTAAGAAAGCAGTTTGCAGACTGACCGTAGAAATAAAACCTTTCATTTCCAGAAAAGAGAAGACAAGTATTTTCTAGTTAACACCACCAATGACAGCCTTCAATAATTTTGTCGATTCCTGATCAAGCAACATAGGTTTATGACTACTACGGAACGGTTTGGAGATAAGAGAATTATGCTTCTCTGATATCGTAATAACAAATTCTCGATTTTTCTGAGGTGAGGAACATTTTTTCATAAACTTAAACTGTGCTTTTAAATCATCACCGATGTCATTGCATTCCTAAATCAATTTTGTTTTGTGTTCTAAAAATCTCAATCCTTTATACATGAATTTTCCTGAAGAGTATTGTTTTTGTATTTTGTTAGTTAGTACAATGTATGAAATATTATGTATCCCAGATGTTATCATACATATTATATAAATAATAATTTGAAGTAACTTGCTGTATGTGTTGCCTATCTGTCTTTATTTTGATAGTAGATGCATTTCCATTAGGACCCAAAGAACAGATTTCTCTCTCTCTCTCTCTCTCTCTCTCTCTCTCTCTCTCTCTCTCTCTGCATTCTGCAGTCAAGGGTCTAACCTTCATCTAGACATCCATAATGAATTTATGGACCGTGACCATCTCCCTGCAAGAGTGACTAGAAAATTAAATGAGCTCATTTCCATTATGATGTCAATATTCATTTTCACCTCCACCGCGATTTCATACAAACTTTAGCCATTCCCCAAAATAGATTTAGTCATCACTGAAGCCATGAATGGAGAGGAACGAGACTAATTATTATTAACAACGAAAGTTTTTTTTGCAGTTTTCGTTCAGTGTGATTTCCTTTCTATGAGAGTTGGTTCTTTTTATTGCTAAAGGAAACCCATTTTTTATTGATTTTATGAACACTCATATGATTTTAAAAAGCGATAATCGCGTTAGGAGAGAACAATTATGTAATATCTGGACTTGAAGAGGTCAGTTGTAATAGCTTTAAGGGAAGTTATGGGACGTTTTTATTTTATTTGTTTTTATTTCTCGTTATTTTTTCATTTTTATTATTTTTACCCCTTATTTCATTCATTTCGTGACTCATAATCTTCTCATAGAATCCGTCTTCAGTAAAGAAACACAACATATGCAAGTTCTTCAGTGACTCTATGTGTGTGTGTCTCTCTCTGTCTGTCTCTCCTCTTTCCTCTTTCTTTCTCTTCTCGGATCTTTTAACAAGTTCATATTTTCAAGTGCTCTTCTCTCTCTCTTCTCCTCTCTCTCTCTTCTCTCTCTCTCTTCTATAAGGTTCAATCAAGTGACTTACATCTCTCTCTCTCTCTCGTCTCTCTCTTCTTCTCTCTCTCTCTCTTTCTTAACAAGTTCATCAGTGACTCTCTCTCTCTCTCGCTTCTCTCTCTCCTCCTCTTCTTTCTATAAGTTATTCAGTGACTTCATTCTCTCTCTCTCTCTCTATCTCTCTATAAGTTCACAGTACTCATCTCTCTCTCTCTCTCTCTCTGTTCTTAGCTTTCCAACGAATTAGTGGGAGGGTAAGAGAGGCGATACGAATCGCCAATGAATCTAATGACCATTCGTTACCCAAAGAGGCCTTTTGTCTGCTTTGGCAGTAACTCCTCAGCCGATAGAAGCGTCCTCTTAAAGTCTAGGGGTGATTCATCTCGTTTCACTGAAATCTAATTCCGTGTAAATTTTTCCCCAGTCACCTTCAATTTATTGAGATAATTCTCTCTTCCGGCGCCCAATTGGAGAAATGAATGACCCTCATTAAGGTGAAATATGTTATACATTATGATAATTGATGCTCTTTGCATATATTGTGCAATCTGATATATATTTCCTCCGGACGCGAAGATATTATTGACGACGTCTCATTAGCAAGTGCCTCAAATAGCAACCGGGTCGTAAATTGACCTACGTTATTGTGATGCCAGTTAAGATTAGTACAGTAAGAAGAACTCGTTTGTAATTACGTACAAAGAAAATTGTCTTTTTATGGGCATAGATTGTCCTCTAGCCACGAATACTTCATTCTACCCAAATTCAAGGAGCACAGAGAAATTAACAACTCTTCATTGCCGTTTTCTATACATACAATTCTGGGGATACTACGGTACTCTGGGTTCTAGGCTATTCGATGGTCGTACAAAAGCAAATTTGTCATTTCATCGTAAGTTGTAATGCAAAGTAAGATTATACGGTAAATCGAGTTCTTACTCTGCTTCCTTCAGCTCTCGCTCTCTCTCTCTCTCTCTCTCTCTCTCCCTCTCTCTAAGAGTTCTCCTCCTTAATCTGAGTCTTACCCGTGGTTGGATTATGGTCCCCTGAGTGATGTTATTCTTTATTCAGTAACATTAAAGCATATTATTTTGATACATTTATTTCATTTCCTCCTAAATAACCCTGGTTATACTTAAGGCGATTTTACCAATGTGTTTTAATTATTAGATAAGATTCAGAGGATTTCATGAAAAATTACTGCTGAATAAGCTTTTAATGCCCACTTCAAATAGTGCCGATATGATGGAGTTGGGGAAATGAAATCTGGGTGAAGTATATTACTCTGTTGATAGAAGTGGCCAAATTGTTTTGTTATTTTCTGAATGTTTTCGACTCTTGAATAATGATGAATCAGAAATATCCCATAACTTTTTCCTCGTGATAAAACTGCTGTTTCTCCTAACTGTGAATTTATATGATCTTTACATATATATATATATATATATATATATATATATATATGATATATATATCTATATTATATATATATATATATATAATATATATATATATATATGTGTGTGTGTGTGTGTGTGTATATATACACATCAATGAGGAGAAGGACATAAAGACTTGATAAAAGGGTCAATTTATTCCCGAACGTTTCGTAATGTCTTCATTACATTTTTCGGAGGGCTGTACAAAATAGATAGCATAAAATAAATTACAATAAAGCCAAGAATTTGAGATTTAAAAGTTGCACAATGATTTACTAACTTAAAATATTAAAAACAAAAATACTAAAAGGACACCTTTAAAAACAAAAAACGTAAACTAAACAGGACAAAACTGATTAAAATAAGTAGAAAAACAAATAAAACAAAAAAAAATAATAAGAAATATTCAAGTAAAGTAAAACTGGACCAACCTGTTCAGCGGCAATGCCAAGACTGGAGATAAAAGGAAGAGAAACTAAGACAGGTGCAGTGTGCCAGCAGAGGTTTGGCTGTTCAACAAGGGGACGAGTCGTTTAATCATTAACGATTCTAAGATTGTCAAATCGTGGCTGTTGGAAGCTCGTACTACAACTGTAAAGTCCTTGTTTCCAATGGAGGTTTTACATATTTTCGAATGATTTCTAATATTAGAAAACTCTATGCGTACCTTCAGAAGCCTCCTGGTGGATCCAATATAAGTTCCTAACCTTAATAGCTCCAAACTTTTATTGGATATGTTGGGAAAATATTTTCCTAAAAGTCATCTCAATACAAAAGGAACCTAGCATAAAAATTCAGTTTAGGAACATTAAAATTAGTCATTCTTAGGGAGAAGTACTTGTCTAAAAGCAAGCGAAGTGTCTTAAAGACCAGTTCAGATGGGAAGCAGTTTTCTTTAAAATATTTGCATAAAAAGGCGATCTCATCTTGGAACAGAAACCAATCAGAAGTTAGCGTAAGAGCCCTGTGGAGGAGAGTAAAAACAGAATTAATTTTAAAATTAAAAGAACAGAAACTAAAAATTTGACCCTAAGCCCGTGAACGTTCTTTTCCTAAAAATCGTGGTGTTAAAAATATTATTTTGTCTTAAAACAAGGACGTCTAAAAAAGAAAGCTGATTTTCATTTTCTTTTTCCAGGGTAAACTTAACATTGGAATGTTGTACATTTATAAAATCAAGAAAGGAATCAGCATCATAATTACGTCTAAAAAGATGCTACAGGAACTATCACAGAAAGAAGACCTCATAATCACCAAACCAGATAAAGGTAAGGGAGTTGTTTTATTGAACAAAGTAGATTATATTACGAAAATGGAAATCATTCTTAATGATTCCTCCAAGTTTCAGATGGTTGGATCTCCCAATTATGCAAACATTTTTAAAACGGAAGATAAAATTAACCGTTTCCTGAGAACTCTGAAAAGTGAAAATATTATCAATAATGAAACTTACCAAGATTTGTTTGTCACAGGCTCGTCTTATGGTATCCTCTATGGGCTACCGATGATTCATAAAGAAGGAGTTCCTTTACGACCAATTCTTGCTTCATACAATGGCCCCAATTACAAAATAGCAAAGTTTCTCGTTCCCTTGCTTGAGCCATTAACCACAAATAATTACACACACACACACACACACACACATATATATATATATATATTATATATATATATATATATATATATATATATATATATATATATATATATATATATATATATATATAATATATACATATAATACACGGGGGTTCATGTTTTTTTTAAAACGTAAATATTTACCCCGCACCATCCTCCCTAACCTGTTTTCGCGCAACCCCCGGCCCCCCACCAATTTTCTCCTGAAAATGCTTGCCGGGCCATGTATTTCATTTCAGTAATAAACCGACCACGATGGCCGAATCATTCCCTGGCACCTCCCACTCCTCCAGGCCCATTACCAACTCGACTTGACTCTACGGTCTATCCCAGTTACTTGTGTTAACAGTTTTCCTTAGTTTATAAGGACTTTTTCAGTCCATTACTCAGGGCAGTAGGAAAGGTTGGTAATGTACAGTCAAAATCACGGCCTTTTGAGAAAACAGGCCTTTTGCCCTCGTGTCGACGAATGTAGGCTTGACTTACAAAGGAAGGTGTTTATGTAGCATTTAAGGTAAAGTTCTTAGTCTTTATGTACATTTAGTTATATCAATTGTTTTGGTGTTCCTAAGGTTTAGTGCTCTTGATGTTGGTGATATTTATTGGGAATTGTTATTTCACATCATATGCTAGCTTGGCTTTACCAACTCGTACCTGTGCCTTCCTCTCCCTGTAAACACCCCTTTAAAGGACATAAGGCTCCCTGTTGGTTACCTATTCCACACCCCCTACTAGCATTCAAATATGGCGGTTTGTTTAAGTTTCTTGGCCCCGAACCAAAACTTCTAAGATTGTTCAGTCGAAGTAGACTATGGCAGTTGACGTTTTCCTATGTTATTTTGCTTACTTTACAAAAGTTTAAGGTAATATTTTGCCGGTCGACTGTAACTAATCTGTTATTTACCTTTGAACTGTATATTGGTACATCGCACCCCTTGTACCTTCATGTTGTTTTCAAAGGTAAATTACGCTTTAATTACAGTCGACCGAATAAATATTACTTTAAATTCTTGTTCAGCAGGTAAAATAACATAGGGCAACGTCAACTGCCATAGTCTACTGTACCGCGGAATGCAGGCTTAGAATTACCCATAACGAATCAAATTTTAAATTTATGCGATTTCAAACAAATTAGCATTAATTCCAACAAATAATCAACACAACTACAGCAAACACAGACACCATGAATGTAGAGCAACTGCCTTCACCGGCTCTCAGATAGTCGAACGCAACAGAAAGTTTCTTGGACGAAGGAGAAAACAATTGCTGACTGACTGCAAGACAAGCAAGGACTCTCTAAGCACACAGAAAGACTTTCCGTACACGTCACCTGAAGACAGACAACGGCGACATCTGTTGGGGGAGAAGTCTACCATCATCTCAGTCATCAACATCCTGGTTTATTTTAAGAGGGCATCAAGTGGGCCCAGCAAAATATAAATAGATTAACTGGTTAGACACTGGTAGAAGGATAAAAAATACAGTAAGCATGCTAAATTGTTAGAGGCGTGTGTAACTACAGAATGATATACAAAAATGTGAAGTGACCTTCCCTTGCAATTGTTCTTAAGATTTTACTTACTTTTATAATGGACACTTTTGAACTTTAATGTGCCTCAAAATGTGTCTAGCTGGCGATAAGAAAGTCTCCGGAATTCATGAAAGGGAAATTATATATTCTGTTTACCAAGCCGTAATGAGAACAATTGTCTTCCTTGTAGATTTATGATTATTTGCTTACATGATTGAAAATCAGAAGTATTGTATAATCCAATAATTCATTATTGTATCCCAGTTATTGAAAGTAAATAAAAAAATTCTGCTTTATTCCCAACAAACTTTGTTTTATCAGTAACATGAATGGCATCCTGTAAGACTGGGTATAAGTATACAGGGTGTCCATAAAGTCCCAGTATCATTACAAGTATTTATTGCCCAGAATGGTACTGGGACTTTAAGGACACCCTGTACCCTTAAGACTAACTTAGCCTGTCATTTTAGGCTGTTTCACATCTTTGCCTATCAGTTAGAAGGTAATGCGCTGCGTTGCATGAAACCAGAAAGGCTTGCTAGTCGCTCTATAAAAACGATTGAATTTGGCTATCCTGTGTTGATCGTCGAAGTTCGAATTCTTTAAGGTTGTCGACATAAAAGGCAATGGGTCTGGCCACGGGATTAACAGAGAATTGGGTGAGATTAGTAGTAGAAATTTATAAACTAGGGAACTAGAAAAAAAAAAGACATTCACAAAGTACATTTTCACTTGTTTATAAACTCATACACACATACAAGCACACATACACAATATGTGTATATATACATGTATAAGTGTGTCTTTGTATAAGAAAAGTTTCAGATAACTAATAAAGAGAAAAACAAACGCACCGGCAGGCTATTCCTGTCCCAAGGAAGGAGGATGAGAAAAAAGCGAAATTCCTTATGGGACGTGACAGTCTGAAACAGACGGATCCTTTTTAGTCATGTCTGGGAAAATCTCTCATTTGGGTCTCGGAAGGTTTCTTGTATTTCTCTTTCCGCTCTTGTTTTTTTTTCTTTCTTGGAGGAATTCGAGACAAGGAAAAGATTATAAAAGGGGTAATTCATATTTGTTTCCTGAAGGTTTATAAGGCATACGTAAGTAGTACATACCGGCCCTTTCAAAGCGAGAGTAAATACTACCTATTGTATTTTTGTCACAGTAACGGTGAGACGGATATAGATATACGGGTTACGTATTTTTATTTTTAAACACACATATACGTATATATATATATATATATATATATATATATATATATATATATATATATATATATATATATATATATATATATGCTTAAAAAATCACAGTAGATACACGTGACTTCATAAATAAGCGAATTCCACAGGAAAATGATAGTCAGAAATCCAAGGCCTTTCATCTTTACTCAGACATTGTCAAGGAGTTAATGAGGTACAATTGGAGAGAAAGGTCTCAGGTACAACACAAGATCAAGAATACCAGATGGCTAATTGTCAAAAGCGTAAAAATTAAAAGAGATAATCCAGGATTATCGGATATCACACGGTCACAAACCTAAACAGATTGACCCTAACCGAAATTAGAAAGTTTCTTTAGGGTCCAAAACATGTAAAAACTTAATATATTAATTTTGTTGCTTATATTTATCTACAACATTTTTCATTATGAAATCATCAAGTTTAAATAAACCAAGACTTAAATTTAGAGCATTTCTATTATTGACTGATGAAACAAGATTCAATGATATTCCTTTTAACTGTGTCATTACATGGGATTAAGGCTCTTGCTTGACTCCAGTTAATAGGATGGTCTAAATCTCTCATATGTACGAACAATGCATTCGATATTTGCCCAGTTCTCACAGAATACTGATGCTGAGACGTTGTGGAAGAGATTTACCGGTTTGTCCGTAATAGACTTTATCACACTTTTTGCAAGGAATTTCATATATGCAGCCTAGAAGATCTTTAGGAGAATTTTTGATTATTAAACTCTTGACATTAATATTACTGAAACAACATTTATGTTAAAAAGGTTTAAAATTCTAGGAATATCTAAAACCTTTCATCATATATATATATATATATATATATATATATATATATATATATATATATATATATATATATATATATATGTGTGTGTGTGTGTGTGTGTGTGTGTGTGTGTGTGTGTGTGTGTGTGTGTGTGTGAGAGAGAGAGAGAGAGAGAGAGAGAGAGGCTGCTTCTCATAGAAGTTAAGCCCATCCTGGAATTGACTGCCGCCTGGGGCCGTGAGCAGCACTCCACTAGGCTATTAACAATAAATATAAACTAAAAAGCGATTATTTCATTCCCGTAATTTCTGTCTTTTACGGTGGCTCGCCGGATGGTTTAGTCTTTGTAACTCTGATAACCGTAGTGGTATTTTATACAAATAAAAATAGAATAATAAAGATTATATAATTAAAAAACGTATATATTAAGATGGTATTTGCGAATATGTTATATATAAAAATGGTATATATAAGAATGGTATATAGAAAGATAGTATATATAAAAATGGTGTGTGTAAAAATTGTATATGTAAAAATTAAATCATAATAACGATAACGAAAATTAACATCCATCGCCCTTCTTTTCCTAAAAACTTACGATTGCTGGTAATTAATTTAAGGAATATAACGATTAGATTTTTTTTTCTCTTACATTTTCCCCTCATTATTGACAGATAAAGTAGCAGTTTCTCAAGCATTAACAGTAGCAGCAGAGGTACAAGCAAAGCAACAATGGCACCTAACGGTGCGATGAAAATTTAAGTAACTATATGTCATCGCAAGTAGCAACAGCAACAGTTTCTTCAGAAACTGGGGAATGATAGCGGTCGAAGGAGCAGTAGCAGCAGGCATTAACAGTAACAATGGCAAAAGGAACGTGAACAGCAATAATGATTGGAGCAGTATTAGTATCATAAGTAGCAACAGTGGCAATGTCACCAGCAAACAAATGAAACGATATAATATTATTATTATTATTATTATTATTATTGTTATTATTTATTATTATTATTATTATTATTATTATTATTATTTTATTATAAAGGATTATTTCATCAAGACCTCTGAGTCTAATAAAGGATCTTTTCGGGCTGGTGATGAAATGATATAAATCAGACCTCTTTCAAAACTAGGGACTACTGATTTATTAATGGATATTTTTCTGGTACACTTTTCAGTTTCGGCCTGAAATTCACTTTAAGTCTTCTTGCACGTTTGTTAAAGATACTGGACCGAACTGTTCCATTCTCTTGATCCTGATTTTTTTTCTTTTGCAAGACGATAAATCAATACTTTTTCTTATTTCTGTCATATGCAAGAACCCTCTGTTCTTTCCTCGGGTATTATTTACAAACAACAATTTGCAAAGTTTCCGCAATAAAATGAGAAATTCTCCACAGATTTGTGCAAGAGTTTCTCTCTCTCTCTCTCTCTCTCTCTCTCTCTCTCTCTCTCTCTCTTGCTAAAGGCGAGGGTTTCGTAATGGGGAAAAATATGAGGGGAAAAGTCAGAAACAGGGAAAGGGGATGAAATTGAACCTGTTCTGGATACACGGAACGACCCTTAATTCAAAAGTAAAACATTAAATGGATGGATAATTTTGGAACAGGAATATTATGGCCCTCCTTTGTGGAATATGTTTAGGAATGCGTGGAATCTTGACGGTAAAGAGAGGCAGGCAGACAGCGCAAAACGGTTTTCATTCTTTTTTGACGGATAAAAGATTCCCCGTGAAATCATTGGTTCAAATCACCAACAATAAGTTTTAACAATTACTTTAACAGACTAATCCCGTAGTAATATCAAATGGATGAGAAACTATCTTTGCAACAAGACAAAGTTGTAGTTTTTTGTGTCTGTCTGCTTATTCAACAGTCTTTCGTTTTCCTTTTATTGACAAAACAGATACGGGACAACTCCTATTCCACTACCATTTAGTAAAGGGATAAAATTACTTAGCAGACTATCAGATTTACCCTAACTGATTAGATACTTAGTCTTGTCATCTCAGACGAAGAAATGTCACTTTTTTTTTCATCTTCTCTATATTTCAAGGGATAAACCTTCTTAGTTTAAGTCATTTTTGACGATCCGATCAAGGGAAGAAGCCAGGGGGACTTCTAACGCTTCTGAAACAATTGAATAGTAAATTAAAAAGATATTTGTCGGGTATTGTTCTAATCGTCAGCGCTCTTTGAAATGATTGGATCTTCTGCCGCAAAAAGATGGGGTCATTTCTATCAATTCTATTACATTAATTGGTTAGTGTATGAAACTTTACTTTCTTGAAACATCTTATTAAGTTACAATGTTGATCACTTTTCGTGCTGAGAAACAATATTGAAATATTGAATCTTGTTGCTCCTTTCTCAGTTTCCCTAGAAACTGTAAATTCAAAATATTTTCATTCTTATGCATATATATATATATATATATATATATATATATATATATATATATATATAATATATATATATATGTGTGTGTGTGTGTGTGTGGTGTGTGTGTCGTTTACTTTATATATCTAATGTACATATATATATATATATATATATATATATATATATATATATATATATATATATATATATATATATATACATATATACTATATATAGATATATGTGTGTGTGTGTGTGTGTGGGTGTACATTAGATATATAAAGTAAACCGTCATGCATTAAATTAAATGGTTTTACGTTGGCATTGTTATTTTACATGGCTTTATATAGCACTGCGAACGTACATGAACCTAATATTTCGATGGATAATTCAGGAGCGAATAACTTTCCCCCCTTTGGTCGCCTTCATCCGATACGTAATTTAATTTCCGTTATAACTTTTTCCAGAATGGAATTTATTTTCATGTGATGCGATTCATCCCCGTAAACCTGTTTGTTAAATCTGTCTGGCCTTTGAAGTTTGATGGAAGCTGATACTGCAACTGAAAAAACTGGTTTCATAGGCGGATTCATTGAGGTCCACTTTGGAAAGGAGTAAACTTTTTATATATAACATTTATATATATATATATATATATATATACATATATTATATAGATATATATATATATATATATTACTATATGTATATATATATATGTATATATATATATATATATATATATCATATACATATATATATATACATACATATATATATATATATTATATATATATATATATATATATATATATATATATATATATCTATATAATATATAGCAATATATATACGAAATTATTATCACGTCACCTTGATTCATATACATCATTAAGCTATGAAGACAAGTGAAGGTATCCTTTGACAAAATTATGGAGAAGACTGAAACTTAAGAATAAAGACAAGTGATGTCTGAAGAATAGAATTTGTATCGGAGGAAAAAATAACATATGAAGGCAAATTTATGAAAACAACTGTATGTAAATAAATCATGATTCCTACAATATACACACGAGAGAGAGAGATTCATGGTTACTGAAACTGGCTTTTATAAAATAAATATTGACATAACACACACAAGAAGAGAGAGAGAGAGAGAGAGAGAGGAGAGAGAGGACGAGAGAGAGAGAGAGAGAAAGAGACGAGAGAGAGAGAGAGAGAGAGAGAGAGAGAATGCTAATTCAGCTCTCAG